>NW_027591619.1:77500-80452 GCF_964213995.1 Mustelus asterias | reverse complement strand
CCCCCCCCTGCCCCTGCCCCTCTCCCCTGCCCCTCTCCCTGCCCTCTCCCTGCCCCTCTCCCTGCTCTCCCCCTGCCAGCCTCCAGCTCCCCTCTCCCCAGCCTCCCCCTCTCCCCGCCAGCCGCCTCCCCCTCTCCCCGCCAGCCTCCCCCTCTCCCCGCCTCCCCTCCTCTCCCCTCCCCCCTCCCCCCTCCCCCTCCTCTCCCCCTCCCCCCCCCTACTAGCCCTCCCCCTGTCCCCCTTCCCCCGCTCCCCTCCCCTCCCCTACTAGCCCCCCCCCTCCCCCCTACTAGCCTCCCCTCCGCCCCTCCCCCCTACTAGCCTCCCCCTCCCCCCTGTCCCCCTGCCAGTCCCACACTCCCCCACCATCACCATCCACGGAGAACTGAATGAATCTGGGACAACGTTCCTGAGAGAATGGGTGGGGCGGAGGGATTGGAACGGGAATGGGATTGCTGTCGGAAAAGAATGTGAAATGTTTCGGGGAAAATAGAATCATAGAAACCCTACAGAGCGGAAGGAGGCCACCCAGGCCCTACCCCCATAACCCCACACATTTACCGTGTTAATCCTCTGACACTAAGGGGCAATTTAGCACGGCCAATCCACCCTAACCTACACATCTTTGGACACTAAGGGACAATTTAGCATGGCCAATCCACCCTAACCTGTACATCTTTGGACACTAAGGGGCAATTTAGCATGGCCAATCCACCCTAACCTGCACATCTTTGGACACTAAGGGACAATTTAGCACGGCCAATCCACCTAACCTGTACATCTTTGGACACTAAGGGACAATTTAGCATGGCCAATCCCCCTAACCTACACATCTTTGGACACTAAGGGGCAATTTAGCACGGCCAATCCACCTAACCTGCACATCTTTGGACACTAAGGGACAATTTAGCACGGCCAATCCACCTAACCTGCACATCTTTGGACACTAAGGGACAAATTAGCACGGCCAATCCACCTAACCTGCACATCTTTGGACACTAAGGGACAATTTAGCACGGCCAATCCCCCTAACCTGCACATCTTTGGACACTAAAGGACAATTTAACATGGCCAATCCATCCTAACCTGCACATCTTTGGACACTAAGGGACAAATTAGCATGGCCAATCCACCCTAACCTGCACATCTTTGGACACTAAGGGACAATTTAGCACGGCCAACCCACCCTAACCTGCACATCTTTGGACACTAAGGGGCAATTTAGCACGGCCAATCCACCCTAACCTGCACATCTTTGGACACTAAGGGACAATTTAGCATGGCCAATCCACCCTAACCTGCACATCTTTGGACACTAAGGGACAATTTAGCACGGCCAATCCACCCTAACCTGCACATCTTTGGACACTAAGGGGCAATTTAGCATGGCCAATCCACCCTAACCTGCACATCTTTGGACACTAAAGGACAATTTAGCATGGCCAATCCACCCTAACCTACACATCTTTGGACACTAAGGGACAAATTAGCATGGCCAATCCACCTAACCTGCACATCTTTGGACACTAAGGGACAATTTAGCATGGCCAATCCACCCTAACCTGCACATCTTAAGACACTAAGGGGCAATTTAGCACGGCCAATCCACCCTAACCTACACATCTTTGGACACTAAGGGACAATTTAGCATGGCCAATCCCCCTAACCTACACATCTTTGGACATTAAGGGACAATTTAGCATGGCCAATCCCCCTAACCTACACATCTTTGGACATTAAGGGACAATTTAGCATGGCCAATCCCCCCTAACCTGCACATCTTTGGACATTAAGGGACAATTTAGCATGCCCAATCCACCCTAACCTGCACATCTTTTGGACTGTGGGAGGAAACCGGAGCACCCGGAGGAAACCCACGCAGACACGGGGAGAACGTGCAGACTCCACACAAACAGTGACCCGAGGCTGGGATTCGAACCCAGGTCCCTGGCGCTGTGAGGCAGCAGTGCTAACCCGCTGTGCCACCAAAGGCAGGGTGGAGAGGGGAGCAATGGGAGTGGGTCGGATGCTGTTTCAGAGAGAGCCAGTGCCGACTGGATGGGCTGAATGGTCTCCTTCAGTATTGTATAGATTCTGTACCTGTCCCCTTTCCGCCACCTCAAACCTCATTGGACCTCCACTGTTGCAGCTTTGTACAACCTGAGTTAGGCCGCACTTGGAATATAGTGTTCAATTCTGGTCGCCACACTGCCAGAAGGATGTGGAGGCTTTGGAGAGGGTACAGAAAAGATTTACCAGGATGTTGCCTGGTATGGAGGGCATTAGCTATGAGGAGAGGTTGGAGAAACTCGGTTTGTTCTCACTGGAGCGACGGAGGTTGAGGGGAGACCTGATAGAAGTCTACAAGATGATGAGGCGTCGGGGATAGGGTGAACTGACCGGTGATAATGGTGACATTGGAGACAGTTCAGAGTGGGTTCACCAGATTCATTCCGGGGATGAAGGGGTGGGCGGATGAGGAGAGTTTGCGGCTTGTTCTCGCTGGAGTTTGGAAGGATGAGAGGAGGGGTTCGAGGTATATAAAACACTAAAAAGTGGCTGATAAAGTAAATGGAACGAAATGTAGAGTCACAGGTGGACAGAGTGGTGAAGAAGGCATTCAGCACGCTTGGTTTCATCGGTCAGAACATTGAATACAGGAGTTGGGACGTCTTGTTGAAGTTGTACAAGACATTGGTAAGGCCACACTTGGAATACTGTGTACAATTCTGGTCACCCTATTATAGAAAGGATATTATTAAACTAGAAAGAGTGCAGAAGAGATTTACTAGGATGCTACCAGGACTTGATGGATTGAGTTATAAGGAGAGGCTGGATAGACTGGGACTTTTTTCTCTGGAGCGTCGGAGGCTGAGGGGTGATCTTATAGAGGTCTATAAAATAATGAGGGGCACAGATCAGCTAGATAGTCAATATCTTTTCCCAAAGGTC
>NW_027591619.1:0-72500 GCF_964213995.1 Mustelus asterias | reverse complement strand
GTGAGTTTTAAGGAGCATCTTGACAAAGACATGAATAGGATGGGAATAGAGGGATACGGTCCCCGGAAGGGGAGGGGGTTTTAGTTCAGTCGGGCAGCATGGTTGGTGCAGGCTTGGAGGGCCGAAGGGACTGTTCCTGTGCTGTAATGATTTCAGCTTCTCTGCCGTTTGGCCATTGACACCTTCTATTCTCTCTGCGGGCTGCCATTAGCAGCCTTTCCCCTGGTTTCCGTGGCTATCACTCATCCTTCATTCCCTACCCCTGCAGTATAAATATCTCCCACTTTCTCTCTGCCTTTTAGCTTTGACACAGGGTCATCTGGGACTCGAAACGTCAGCCCTTTTCTCTCCTTCCCGATGCTGCCAGACCTGCTGAGACTTTCCAGCGCTTTCCCCTTTGGTTTCGGCTTCCAGCAACCGCAGTAACTTGCTTTTATCTGGATGGAGGAATGTTGTTTCTTGTGGCTGGGATGGAGAGAAGGGGGATGGTTTCCAGAACAAGGGCTCACAGTCTCAGGATACGGAATCATGGAGAGAGCGATGGAGATTTACAGCACGGAATCAGGTCCTTCGGCCCATCTTGCCCATGACTCTAAAATCGGCCCCGCAGGTGGAGGAGGTGGTTAAGAAGGCGTATGGTGTGCTGGCCTTTATCAATCGAGGGATTGAGTTTAGGAGTCCGGGGATAATGATGCAGCTATATAAGACCCTTGTCAGACCCCACTTGGAGTACTGTGCTCAGTTCTGGTCGCCTCATTACAGGAAGGATGTGGAAAAGATTGAAAGGGTGCAGAGGAGATTTACAAGGATGTTGCCTGGATTGAGTGGCATGCCTTATGAGGATAGGCTGAGGGAGCTCGGTCTTTTCTCCTTGGAGAGATGTAGGATGAGAGGAGACCTAATAGAGGTGTATAAGATGTTGAGAGGCATAGATCGGGTGGACTCTCAGAGGCTTTTTCCCAGGGTGGAAATGGCTGCTACGAGAGGACACAGGTTTAAGGTGCTGGGGGGTAGGTACAGGGGAGATGTTAGGGGTAAGTTTTTCACACAGAGGGTGGTGGGTGAGTGGAATCGGCTGCCGTCAGTGGTGGTGGAGGCAAACTCAATAGGGTCTTTTAAGAGACTCCTGGATGAGTACATGGGACTTAATAGGATGGAGGGTTATAGGTAGGCCTAAAAGGTAGGGATGTGTTCGGCACAACTTGTGGGGCCGAAGGGCCTGTTTTGTGCTGTAGTTTTTCTATGTTTCTAATTGTATCCACCTCTACCACTTCCTCTCTATACAAGCACCACCCTCTGTGGGAAAAGGTTGTCCCTCGGGTCCCTCTCATCTTAAACCTACGCCCTCTGATTTTGGGCTCCCCTACACCGGGGGGAAAATACCTTGAGCTGTTCCCCTTATCTATGGCCCCTCAGTATTTTATAGACCTCTATAAGGTCACCCCTCCCCCCCGCCAATCCTCCTACGCTCCAGAGAAAAAGGTCCCAGCCGACCCAGCCTCCCCTGATCATTCAAACCTTCCAGTCCTGATAACATCCTGATAAATCTTTTTTGCCCCTTTCCAGTTTAAGAAGATCCTTCCCATAGCAGGATGACCAGAATTGAACGCAGTGCTCCAAAGGTGGCCGCACCAATGCCTTGTAACACAACGTCCCAACTCCTGTACTCAATGCACTGACCTTTCAACAGAGGGTCATGAACAAAGCCCAATCCATCACGCAAACCAGCCTCCCATCCATTATAGTGGTTAGCACAGTGGGTTAGCACTGCTGCTTCACAGCTCCAGGGTCCCGGGTTCGATTCCCGGCTCGGGCCACTGTCTGTGTGGAGTTTGCACATTCTCCTCGTGTCTGCGTGGGTTTCCTCCGGGTGCTCCGGTTTCCTCCCACAGTCCAAAGATGTGCGGGTTAGGTTGATTGGCCAGGTTAAAAAAAAAAATTGCCCCTTAGAGTCCTGGGATGTGTAGGTTAGAGGGATTAGCGGGTAAAATATGTGGGGGTAGGGCCTGGGTGGGATTGTGGCCATGATCTTATTGAATGGTGGAGCAGGCTCGAGGGGCCAGATGGCCCACTCCTGCTCCTGGTGCAGACTCGATGGGCCGAATGGCCTCCTTCTGCACTGTAGGGTTTCTATGATTTCTATCTATGATTTCTATGACTCTGTCTACACTTCCTGCTGTCTCGGCAAAGCAGCCAGCATAATTAAGGACCCCACGCACCCCGGGCATTCTCTCCCCCACCTTCCGTCGGGAAAAAGATACAAAAGTCTGAGGTCACGTACCGACCGACTCAAGAACAGCTTCTTCCCTGCTGCCGTCAGACTTTTGAATGGACCTACCTCGCATTAAGTTGATCTTTCTCTACACCCTAGCTGTGACTGTAACACTACATTCTGCACCCTCTCCTTTCCTTCTCTATGAACGGTATGCTTGGTCTGTAGAGCGCGCAAGAAACAATACTTTTCACTGTATGTTGATACAGGTGACAATAATAAATTATTTAAATGGTAAAAAATTGCAGCATGCTGCTGTGCAGAGGGACCTGGGTGTCCTTGTGCAGGAATCTCAAGGAGTTGGTTTGCAGGTGCAGCAGGTAATTAAGAAGGCAAATGGAATTTTGTCCTTCATTGCGAGAGGGATGGAGTTTAAAAACAGCGAGGTTATGTTGCAGCTGTATAAGGTGCTGGTGAGGCCACACCTGGAGTACTGTGTACAGTTTTGGTCTCCTTACTTGAGAAAGGATATACTGGCACTGGAGGGGGTGCGGAGGAGATTCACTCGGTTGATCCCGGAGTTGAGAGGGTTGGCTTATGAGGAGAGACTGAGTAGACTGGGGCTATACTCATTGGAATTCAGAAGAATGAGGGGAGATCTTACAGAAACATATAAGATTATGAAGGGAATAGATAAGATAGAAGCAGGGAAGTTGTTTCCACTGGCGGGTGAAACTAGAACTAGGGGGCATGGCCTCAAAATAAGGGGGAGCAGATTTGGGACTGAGTTGAGGAGGAACTTCTTCACACAAAGGGTTGTGAATCTGTGGAATTCCCTGCCCAGTTGAGGCTCCCTCATTGGATGTTTTTAAGGCAAGGATGGATAGATTTTTGAACAGTGAAGGAATTAAGGGTTACGGTGAGCGGGCGGGTAAGTGGAGCTGAGTCCACGGAAAGATCAGCCATGATCTTATTGAATGGTGGAGCAGGCTCGAGGGGCCAGATGGCCCACTCCTGCTCCTGGTTCCTATGTTCTTATGCTAATTTGTCCCTTAGTGTCCAAAGATGTGCAGGTTAGGGTGGATTGGCCGTGTTAAATTGTCCCTTAGTGTCCAAAGATGTGCAGGTTGGGTGGATTGGCCATGCTAAATTGTCCCTTCGTGTCCAAAGATGTGCAGGTTAGGGGGATTGGCCATGCTAAATTGCCCCTTAGTGTCCAAAGATGTTCAGGTTAGGGTGGATTGGCCATGCTAAATTGTCCCTTAGTGTCCAAAGATGTGTAGGTTAGGGTGGATTGGCCATGCTAAATTGTCCCTTAGTGTCCAAAGATGTGCAGGTTAGGGGGATTGGCCATGCTAAATTGCCCCTTAGTGTCCAAAGATGTGTAGGTTAGGGTGGATTGGCCGTGCTAAATTGCCCCTTAGTGTCCAAAGATGTGCAGGTTAGGGTGGATTGGCCGTGCTAAATTGTCCCTTAGTGTCCAAAGATGTACAGGTTAGGGTGGATTGGCCGTGCTAAATTGTCCCTTAGTGTCCAAAGATGTGTAGGTTAGGGTGGATTGGCCATGCTAAATTGTCCCTTAGTGTCCAAAGATGTGTAGGTTAGGGTGGATTGGCCATGCTAAATTGTCATGGGGATTGGCAGGGTGGATGTGTGGGGTTACGGGGATGGGCCTGGGATTGTTGTCAGTGCAGGGCTCGATGGCTGCTTTGTGCGCCGTGGGGATTCTATGATTAGGGGTTGGGTGATAAGCCCAACCAGCAACGCTGCAAGTCCCACGAATGAAAACAAAATGTCGTAGGCAGTGGAAGCGGATACGATAGTGAGATTTCAGGGGCATTTTGACAAATACATGAATAGGATGGGAATAGAGGGATATGGTCCCCGGAAGGGTAGGGGGGTTTAGTTCAGTCGGGGCAGCATGGTCGGTGCAGGCTTGGAGGGCCGAAGGGCCTGTTTCTGTGCTGTAATTTTCTTTGTTCTTTGTGCACTCTGACCCTCGCTCTCTCTCTGTCTGTTCTGACCCGCAGGTATGCAACTCCACTAGCTGCCAGACTCAACTCCCCCCACACTCCCTCCACAACCACCCCCCCGCCACCACCAGCCCTGGTATGGCAGCCAGACACAAGTACAACACAGCCAGCCCCGCAGAGTGGAGGATGGTGGAGCGGGAACCAGCGGAGGGTCAGGACGCAGCCTGGGCCCAGGCCGTCGGTGCCCCCGGGGCGGTGGTGTACGACCGGCTGAGGGACCGCGAGCGGGCGCTGGTGCCCGGGCTACGCTGGCTGAGCCAGGACGAGGAGGGCGAGGAGGAGGGCGCGGAGGAGGAGGATGACGAGGAGGAGGAGGAGGAGGGATCGGAGGGCTACCATTGCCAGATCTGCGGCTACCACACTGACCAGCTGCAGCCGTTCAACGTCCACCTGCACGCGGCCCACCCCACCGTGGTACTGCAGGAGCTCTATGGGCTGCTGGGCTTGACGGGAGGCCCCATCCCCGGCCTGGGAGCGTCTGGAGGCCCCATCCCCGGCCTGGGAGCGTCTGGAGGCCCCATCCCCGGCCTGGGAGCGTCTGGAGGCCCCATCCCCGGACTAGGCCCCGCTACAGGCCCCATCTCTGGTCTAGGCCCCAGTGGAGGCTCCATCCCCGGACTAGGCCCCGCTACAGGCCCCATCCCCGGACTAGGCCCCGCTACAGGCCCCATCCCCGGACTAGGCCCCGCTACAGGCCCCATCCCCGGACTAGGCCCCGCTACAGGCCCCATCCCCGGACTAGGCCCCGCTACAGGCCCCATCCCCGGACTAGGCCCTGCTACAGGCCCCATCCCCGGTTTAGGCCCCGCTACAGGCCCCATCCCCGGACTAGGCCCCGCTACAGGCCCCATCCCCGGACTAGGCCCCGCTACAGGCCCCATCCCCGGACTAGGCCCCGCTACAGGCCCCATCCCCGGACTAGGCCCCGCTACAGGCCCCATCCCCGGACTAGGCCCCGCTACAGGCCCCATCCCCGGACTAGGCCCTACTACAGGCCCCATTCCTGGACTAGGCCCCACTACAGGCCCCATCCCTGGCCTAGGCCCTCCGGGATGCCCCGCTCCTTGCCAGGCCTGGTGCCAAGACGCCCACCCGGGGCAGGGGGAGGGCCAGAAAGGTGAAGGGGGCAAGTTGGACATGGTGCGCATCGACCTGACGGGGGAGGAGGAGGCGGGCGAGCAGGAGACAGCGGGATCCGGGCCTGCCCCGAGCCAGGAGCCCAGGCTGGCCTCCTCCCTCCGGCAGGCCCGGCCCGAGGCCCCCCGGGAGGCCAGCCCCAGCCCGGAGTTGGAGGCCGAGGGTCCGCTGGCAGAGGCATTCAGCCGCTTCCCCTACCCCAGCCCGGAGGAGCTGGCCCGCTGCGGGAGGTCGGCTGGCCTGCCCGCCGAGAGGGTGCGGGTCTGGTTCGCCGTGCAGCGTCTGCGCCGCGGGATCAGCTGGACCCCTGAGGAGGTGCGGGAGGCCCGCGACAGGCTGTGGCACAGGCCAGGCACCCTCCGGCTGCCCGTGCCACCCCCTGGCCTGCTCCCCGTGCCCGTCCCGGCCTCGCCAGGCAGGGAGGCCCAAGATGGCGCTTCTGGGCCACCCGGAGGAGGTGGCCTGAAGAAGGCCCGCACCTCACCGGACGGTGCCGACTCCCCCGAGGCCCTGCACCGCCAGCCCAGGCCCTCCCCGGCACACAGCGAGCGGCGTTGGCGCAAGACCAAGGCCCAGCTGGCCGCCCTCAAGAGCAGTTTGGCGCGGGACCGCTACCCGGGTGAGGCAGAGAGAGGGCGAGTGCAGGTCCGCACCAGCCTGAGCAAGGCCGACATCAAACGCTGTCACCAGCTGCGAGGCCTGCCCATCTCCTCCTCCGACCGCCGCGGGGACACCTTGCCCCACTCGCACGCGCTCTCACCCCTTCCGGCCTCCCAGAGAGGGCCCGCTTTGAAGGCCGACGTCAGGGGGGTCGGGGAGGGAGAGGTGGTGGAGGAGGAGGAGGAGGAGGAGGAAGAGAAGGCCTCAGGCCTACCCGGGGCCCCGGTCGTCACGGAGACGGCCAACCGGGCCCTCGTCCCCTCGCCGGGCAGGCCCAGGAAGACCAAGGAGCAGTTGGCCACCCTGAAGACCTTCTTCCTGCTCTCGCAGTGGCCCAGCGGTGAAGACTACAGCCAGCTGGTGGAGCACACCGGCCTGGCCCGTGCCGACATCATCCAGTGGTTCGGAGACACCCGCTATGCCCTGAAGAATGGACAGCTCAAGTGGGTGCGCCGGGGGGCCGGCGGCCTGTTGGCCGGCCAGTCTCCGGGGGCCGATCCCGGGCCCGGTGCCGACTGCGGGCCCCTGGAGGAGTACCTGAGCCGGCACGGCGCGCACCCACGCCAGGACGACCTGTGCCGGCTGTGCTTGGAGAGCCGGCTGAACGCCCGCCAGGTTGCCGAGTGGTTCCGGCGGCGGAGGGGAAGGGGGAGAGGGGGCCGGACCCCGGAGGCCGAGGACGGGGGGTCCGAGGAGGACAGGCTGGGTCAGGGCGGGGGAGACGGGGAGGGGTCGCGTGAAAGGAAGGAGGACCACGTGGTCAGGGTGATGCTTTAATCCCTCAGCGATGGGGGGGGGGGTGGTGGTGAGAGAGAGCGAGGATGGGATGGGGGTGCCAAATCTACCAGGTCTGGTCTGGCGGAGGATCAGCAGCGCAGTAGCACGCTTATCACTGCTGCCTCACAGCGCCAGGGACCCGGGTTCGATTCCTGTCTCGGGTCCCTCTCTGTGTGGTCTGCACGTTCTCCCCATGTCTGCGTGGGTTTCCTCTGGGTTCCTCCCACAATCCAAAGATGCAGTCAGTATTCTCACAACACCAGGTTAAAGTCCAACAGGTTTATTTGGTAGAACAAGCTCCTGGAGTGTCGCTCACCTAATGATAAACCTGTTGGACTTTAACCTGGTGTTGTGAGACTTCTTACTGTGCTTACCCCAGTCCAACGCCGGCATCTCCACATCATTGCTGCCACCGACAGTCCAGAGATGTGCAGGTTAGGGTGGATTGGCCATGCTAAATTGTCCCTTAGTGTCCAAAGATGTGCAGGTTAGGTGGATTGGCCGTGCTAAATTGCCCCTTAGTGTCCAAAGATGTGTAGGTTAGGTGGATTGGCTGTGCTAAATTGCCCCTTAGTGTCCAAAGATGTGCAGGTTAGGTGGATTGGCCGTGCTAAATTGCCCCTTAGTGTCCAAAGATGTGCAGGTTAGGTGGATTGGCCATGCTAAATTGCCCCTCAGTGTCCAAAGATGTGCAGGTTAGGTGGATTGGCCATGCTAAATTGCCCCTTAGTGTCCAAAGATGTGCAGATTAGGTGGATTGGCCATGCTAAATTGCCCCTTAGTGTCCAAAGATGTGCAGATTAGGTGGATTGACCATGCTAAATTGCCCCTCAGTGTCCAAAGATGTGCAGGTTAGGTGGATTGGCCATGCTAAATTGTCCCTTAGTGTCCAAAGATGTGCAGGGTAGGAGGATTGGCCGTGCTAATTTGTCCCTTAGTGTCCAAAGATGTGCTGGTTAGGGGGATTGGCCATGCTAAATTGTCACTTAGTGTCCAAAGATGTGCAGGGTAGGAGGATTGGCCATGCTAAATTGTCCCTTAGTGTCCAAAGATGTGTAGGTTAGGGTGGATTGGCCGTGCTAAATTGTCCCTTAGTGTCCAAAGATGTGTAGGTTAGGGTGGATTGGCCGTGCTAAATTGTCCCTTAGTGTCCAAAGATGTGTAGGTTAGGGTGGATTGGCCGTGCTAAATTGTCCCTTAGTGTCCAAAGATGTGCTGGTTAGGGGGATTGGCCATGCTAAATTGTCCCTTAGTGTCCAAAGATGTGCTGGTTAGGGGGATTGGCCATGCTAAATTGTCCCTTAGTCTCAGGGGGACTAGCTAGATACATGCGTGGGGTTATGGGGATAGGGCCTGGGTGAGATTGTGGTCGGTGCAGACTCGATGGGCCAAATGGCCTCCTTCTGCACTGAAGGGATTCGATGATCCTGATGACCACGAATCCATTGTCGATTGTCGTAAAAACACATCTTGTCCCCTTGAGGGAAGGAAATCTGCCGCCCTTACCCCGGTCTGCCCTACCTGTGACTCCAGAGCAACACACAGCCATGTGGGTGACTCTCCACTGCCCTCCAAGGGGCAACTAGGGATGGGCAATAAATGCTGGACCCGGCCAGCGCCGACCCCATGTCCCACGGAATGAATTGTTAAAAAAAAACATCCTTCCTTAACCTCCGACCTCTGAAAGCCAACGACCCCTGAACCTTGTGCAGCACCGCCAGGATTGAGCCAATCTGAGGTTCCCACCTCGCCCCCTCTCAGACTCTACCCCGTGGAGGCTGGCTGTTCCCCTTCTGGCTGGACGTCCCGTCAGATTGAGGGGAAGAAGGACAGAGAGCAGAAAACTTGAGGACATCAACCTTGCAAAATGTTTCCCTGAGCCAGTTGACGTGTTGGGTTTACCCGAATGCTTTTCTTATTTTCCTCCGGACTTGTGTTACGAGAAAGAAAGAAAAAAGAATCTTTTATATAAAAAAAATGAACCCGCCTTGTCTGTGCCTGGCTTTTTTTGTTCGTTTGATCTTATAGAGGTCTAGAAAATAATGAGCGGCACAGATCAGCTGGATAGTTAAGGTCTGTAAAATAAAGATTTGCCAGGATGCTACCGGGACTTGACGGATTGGAACATAGAAAAGCTACAGCACAAACAGGCCCTTCGGCCCACAAGTTGAGCCGAACATGTCCCTACCTACTAGGCTTACCTATAACCCTCCATCTTACTAACTTCCGTGAACTTATCCAAAAGTCTCTTAAAAGACCCGATCGAATCCGCCTCCACCACCACGACCGGCAGCCGATTCCACGCACCCACCACCCTCTGAGCGAAAAACTTACCCCTAACATCTCCTCTGTACCTGCTCCCCAGCACCCTAAACCTGTGACCTCTTGTGGCAACCATTTCAGCCCCGGGTAAAAGATTGAGTTATAAGGAGAGGCTGGATAGACTGGGACTTTTTTTCTCTGGAGCGTAGGAGGCTGAGGGGTGATCTTATGAGGTCTATAAAATAATGAGGGGCACAGATCAGCTAGATAGTCAATACCTTTTCCCAAAGGTAGGGGAGTCTAAAACTCGAGGGCATAGGTTTAAGGTGAGAGGAGAGAGATACAAAAGTGTCCAGAGGGGCAATTTTTTCACACAGAGGGTGGTGAGTGTCTGGAACAAGCTGCCAGAGGCAGTAGTAGAGGTGGGTACAATTTTATCTTTTAAAAAGCATTTAGACAGTTACATGGGTACGATGGGTATCGAGGGATATGGGCCAAATGTGGGCAACTGGGATTAGCTTGGGGGATTTGAAAAAAAAGGGCGGCATGGACAAGTTGGGCCGAAGGGCCTGTTTCCGTGCTGTAAACCTCTATGACATCAGACCTTTAAATAGAAACAGGAGGAGGCCATTCGATCCTTATCCGCAATTATGATCATAGCTGATCATCAAATTGATTTGATTTGATTTATTATTGTCACATGTATTGGGATACAGTGAAAAGTATTGTTTCTTGCGCGCTATACAGACAAAGCATACCGTTCATAGAGAAGGAAAGGAGAGAGTGCAGAATGTAGTGTTACAGTCATAGCTAGGGTGTAGAGAAAGATCAACTTAATGCGAGGTAGGTCCATTCAAAAGTCTGGCAGCAGCAGGGAAGAAGCTGTTCTTGAGTCGGTCGGTACGTGACCTCAGACTTTTGTATCTTTTTCCCGACGGAAGAAGGTGGAAGAGAGAATGTCCGGGGTGCGTGGGGGGGGTCCTTAATTATGCTGGCTGCTTTTCCCCGAGGCAGCGGGAAGTGTAGACAGAGTCAATGGATGGGAGGCTGGTTTGCGTGATGGATTGGGCTACATTCACGACCCTTTTGTAGTTCCTTGCGGTCTTGGGCAGAGCAGGAGCCCCAGACCAAGCTGTGATACAACCAGAAAGAATGCTTTCTATGGGGCATCTGTAAAAGTTGGTGAGAGTCGTAGCTGACATGCCAAATTTCCTTAGTCTTCTGAGAAAGTAGAGGCGTTGGTGGGGCTTTCTTAACTATCGTCACTACAGAACGAACTGCCAGAGGGAGTAGGAGAGGTGGGTACAATTTTGTCTTTGAAGAAGCGTTTAGACGGTGACCTGGGTAAGATGGGTATCGAGGGATATGGGCCAAACGCAGACAATTGGACAGCACAGGGTTAGATAAAGAGTAAAGCTCCCCCTAAACTGTCCCCCCATCAAACACTCCCAGGACAGGTACAGCACGGGGTTAGATACAGAGTAAAGCTCCCTCTACACTGTCCCCCATCAAACACTCCCAGGACAGGTACAGCACGGGGTTAGATACAGAGTAAAGCTCCCCCTAAACTGTCCCCCCATCAAACACTCCCAGGACAGGTACAGCAGAGGGTTAGAACATAGAACATAGAAAGCCACAGCACAAACAGGCCCTTCGGCCCACAAGTTGCGCCGATCACATCCCCACCTCTAGGCCTATCTATAGCCCTCAATCCCATTAAATCCCATGTACTCATCCAGAAGTCTCTTAAAAGACCCCAACGAGTTTGCCTCCACCACCACCGACGTCAGCCGATTCCACTCACCCACCACCCTCTGAGTGAAAAACATCCCCCTGACATCTCCTCTGTACCTACCCCCCAGCACCTTAAACCTGTGTCCTCTCGTAGCAACCATTTCAGCCCTTGGAAATAGCCTCTGAGAGTCTACCCTATCCAGACCTCTCAACATCTTGTAAACCTCTATCAGGTCACCTCTCATCCTTCGTCTCTCCAGGGAGAAGAGACCAAGCTCCCTCAACCTATCCTCATAAGGCATGCCCCCCAATCCAGGCAACATCCTTGTAAATCTCCTCTGCACCCTTTCAATGGCTTCAACATCTTTCCTGTAATGAGGTGACCAGAACTGCGCGCAGTACTCCAAGTGGGGTCTAACCAGGGTCCTATAAAGCTGCAGCATTATCTCCCGACTCCTAAACTCAATCCCTCGATTAATGAAGGCCAGTACGCCGTACGCCTTCTTGACCGCATCCTCCACCTGCGAGGCCGATTTAAGAGTCCTATGGACCCGGACCCCAAGGTCCTTCTGATCCTCTACACTGCTAAGAATGGTACCCTTCATATTATACTGCTGCTTCATCCCATTGGATCTGCCAAAATGGATCACCACACACTTATCCGGGTTGAAGTCCATCTGCCACTTCTCCGCCCAGTCTTGCATTCTATCTATGTCTCGCTGCAACTTCTGACATCCCTCCAAACTATCCACAACACCACCTACCTTGGTGTCGTCAGCAAACTTACCAACCCATCCCTCCACTTCCTCATCCAGGTCATTTATGAAAATGACAAACAGCAAGGGTCCCAGAACGGGGTTAGATACAGAGTAAAGCTCCCTCTACACTGTCCCCATCAAACACTCCCAGGACAGGTACAGCACGGGGTTAGATACAGAGTAAAGCTCCCTCTACACTGTCCCCATCAAACACTCCCAGGACAGGTACAGCACGGGGTTAGATACAGAGTAAAGCTCCCTCTACACTGTCCCCATCAAACACTCCCAGGACAGGTACAGCACGGGGTTAGATACAGAGTAAAGCTCCCTCTACACTGTCCCCATCAAACACTCCCAGGACAGGTACAGCACGGGGTTAGATACAGAGTAAAGCTCCCTCTACACTGTCCCCCCATCAAACACTCCCAGGACAGGTACAGCACGGGGTTAGATACAGAGTAAAGCTCTCTCTACACTGTCCCCATCAAACACTCCCAGGACAGGTACAGCACGGGGTTAGATACAGAGTAAAGCTCCCTCTACACTGTCCCCATCAAACACTCTCAGGACAGGTACAGCACGGGGTTAGATACAGAGTAAAGCTCCCTCTACACTGTCCCCATCAAATACTCCGATAGGGAGAGCACGGGGTTGGATACAGAGTAAAGCTCCCTCCAGACTGTCCCCCATCAAAACCTCCCAGGACAGGTTAATGGTAGGGCATTGGGGAGAGTTACAGAACAAAGAGATCTCGGGGTACAGGTTCATAGCTCCTTGAAAGTGGAGTCACAGGTGGACAGAGTGGTGAAGGCGGCATTCAGCATGCTTGGTTTCATTGGTCAGAACATTGAATACAGGAGTTGGGACGTCTTGTTGAAGTTGTACAAGACATTGGTAAGGCCACACTTGGAATACTGTGTACAGTTCTGGTCACCCTATTATAGAAAGGATATTATTAAACTAGAAAGAGTGCGGAAGAGATTTACTAGGATGCTACCGGGACTTGATGGTTTGAGTTATAAGGAGAGACTGGGACTTTTTTCTCTGGAGCGTAGGAGGCTGAGGGGTGACCTTATAGAGGTCTATAAAATAATGAGGGGCACAGATCAGCTAGATAGTCAATATCTTTTCCCAAAGGTAGGGGAGTCTAAAACTAGAGGGCAGAGGTTTAAGGTGAGAGGGGAGAGATACAGAAGGGTCCAGAGGGGCAATGTTTTCACACAGAGAGGGTGGTGAGTGTCTGGAACGAGCTGCCAGAGGTAGTAGTAGAGGCGGGTACAATTTTGTCTTTTAAAAAGCGTTTAGACAGTTACATGGGTACGATGGGTATAGAGGGATATGGGCCAAACGCGGGCAATTGGGATTAGCGTAGGGGTTAAAAAGAAATGGAGCAGCATGGACAAGTTGGGCCGAAGGGCCTGTTCTCATGCTGTTAGCATCTAAGACTCTCAATTTACACCCATTCAGGTGAGAATCTGCCTACCTGTTATTGCGACCAAAACTGGATAACCTCACATTGTACTGCACGACAGGACAGTCCGACTTTACAGCAAACAAAACAAGATTCTTTATTAGGTTCTGAGTCACAACCCGGGGTGCTGACTAACTGAACAAAGGGAGGGAGAGAAACATCGCGACCCCCTTCCTGTGCTCCCCGGGCTCTGGCAGTCCAAGGCACTCACGATGGCTCCTGTAGCGGCTGTGTTACCCACCGTGTGGGGGGGGGGTGGTGGGTGGTCGCTGGGGTTTGCTAGCCATGCTTCCTGGCGGCGGCTCAGGAAGGGGTGCATTCCCTGCTCCACCCCCGCCCCCCCGAACACAGCGTCACTGCCACTTTGCACCCCGACGCCAGCTGGCTCGCTCCTACGCCTCTGAGTTCCTGGAAGTCAGGCTGCAAGAGAGAGAGAGAGAGAAGAGGGGGCGATGCCCGGTTATAAGAACGAGGAGCAGGAGTAGGCCATCTGGCCCCTCGAGCCTGCCCCGCCATTCAATAAGATCCCGGCTGATCTTGTCATGGACTCAGCTCCACTTACCCGCCCGCTCACCATAACCCTTAATTCCTTCACTGTTCAAAAATCTATCTATCCTTGCCTTAAAAACATTCAATGAGGGAGCCTCAACTGGGCAGGGTATTCCACAGATTCACAACCCTTTATGTGAAGAAGTTCCTCCTCAACTCAGTCCCAAATCTGCTCCCCCTTATTTTGAGGTCATGCCCCCTAGTTCTAGTTTCACCCGCCAGTGGAAACAACTTCCCTGCTTCTATCTTATCTATTCCCTTCATCATCTTATATAGATAGAATATAAAAGCAGGGATGTCTTGATGCACCTGTACAGGGCATTGGTGAGGCCGCAGCTGGAATACTGTGTGCAGTATTGGTCCCCTTATATGAGGAAGGATATATTGGCATTGGAGGGAGTGCAGAGAAGGTTCACCAGGTTGATACCGGAGATGAGGGGTTTGGATTATGAGGAGAGGCTGAGGAGATTGGGTTTGTACTCGTTGGAGTTTAGAAGGATGAGGGGGGATCTTATGGAGACTTATAAGATAATGCGGGGGCTGGATAGGGTGGAGGCGGAGAGATTCTTTCCACTTAGTAAGGAAGTTAAAACTAGAGGACACAGCCTCAAAATAAAGGGGGGTCGGTTTAAGACAGAGTTGAGGAGGAACTTCTTCTCCCAGAGGGTGGTGAATCTCTGGAATTCTCTGCCCACTGAGGTGGTGGAGGCTACCTCGCTGAATATGTTTAAAGCGCGGATGGATGGATTCCTGAGCGGTAAGGGAATTAAGGGTTATGGGGATCAGGCGGGTAAGTGGTACTGATCCACGTCAGATCAGCCATGATCTTATTGAATGGCGGGGCAGGCTCGAGGGGCTAGATGGCCTACTCCTGCTCCTATTTCTTATGTTCTTATGTTCTTATATGTTTCGACAAGATCTCCCCTCACTCTTCTGAATTCCAATGAGTGTAGCCCCAGTCTACTCAGTCTCTCCTCATAGGGTCCTCTGCTATTTGTGATTTTTATTAATGACTTAGAGGAGGGGGCTGAAGGGTGGATCAGTAAATTTGCTGATGACACCAAGATTGGTGGAGTAGTGGATGAGGTGGAGGGCTGTTGTAGGCTGCAAAGAGACATAGATAGGATGCAAAGCTAGACTGAAAAATGGCAGATGGGAGTTTAACCCTGATAAATGTGAGGTGATTCATTTTGGTAGGACAAATTTGAATGCGGATTACAGGGTCAAAGGTAGGGTTCTGAGGAATGTGGAGGAACAGAGAGACCTTGGGGTCCATATCCACAGATCTCTGAAGGTTGCCACTCAAGTGGATAGAGCTGTGAAGAAGGCCTATAGTGTGTTAGCTTTTATTAACAGGGGGTTGGAGTTTAAGAGCCGTGGGGTTATGCTGCAACTGTACAGGACCTTGGTGAGACCACATTTGGAGTATTGTGTGCAGTTCTGGTCACCTCACTATAAGAAGGATGTGGAAGCGCTGGAAAGAGTGCAGAGGAGATTTACCAGGATGCTGCCTGATTTGGAGGATAGGTCTTATGAGGAAAGGTTGAGGGAGCTAGGGCTGTTCTCTTTAGAGCGGAGGAGGTTGAGAGGCGACTTAGTCGAGGTTTATAAGATGATGAGGGGGATAGATAGAGTGAACGTTCAAAGACTATTTCCTCGGGTGGATGGAGCTATTACAAGGGGGCATAACTATAAGATTCATGGTGGGAGATATCGGAGGGATGTCCGAGGTGGGTTCTTTACTCAGAGAGTGGTTGGGGTGTGGAATGGACTGCCTGCTGTGATAGTGGAGTCAGACACTTTAGGAACATTTAAGCGGTTATTGGATAGGCACATGGAGCACACCAGGATGGTAGGGAGTGGGATAGCTTGATCTTGGTTTCAGATAAAGCTCGGCACAACATCGTGGGCCGAAGGGCCTGTTCTGTGCTGTACTGTTCTATGTTCACTCTCCCACCCTCCAACTCTCCCTCTCTCCCACCCTCCAACTCTCCCACCCTCCCAGTCTCCCACCTTCCCAGTCTCCCACCTCCCAGTCTCCCACCCTCCCAGTCTCCCACCCTCCCAGTCTCCCACCCTCACTCTCTCACCCTCCCACTCTCACTCTCTCTCTCTCACTCGCTCTCAATCTCTCACTGTCTCTCTCTTTCTTTCTCTCTCTCACTGTGTCTCATTCTCTCTCCCACTCTCTCTCTCTCACACTCACCCACTTTCTCTCTCTCACTCTCTCTCAATCACTCTCTCACTCTCACCCTCCCACTCTCTCACTCCCATTCTCATTCTCTCACTCGCTCTCAATCTCTCACTGTCTCTCCCACTCTCACTTGCACTCCCATTCCCACTCTCACTCTCTCACTCACTCCCACCCTCACTCTCTCCCTCGCTGCCTCATGCACACACACACACACTCTCTCACTCTGTCTCTCTCACACACACAGTCAGTATTCTCACAGCACCAGGTTAAAGTCCAACAGGTCTATTTGGTAGCACGAGCTTTTGGAGCGTTGCCGCTGCATCAGGTGAGTGCTTTCTCAAGTGAGGAGACCAAGTTATTGCCTCCCCCCTCGGTGCTCCCTCACATCCTCTAAAACTCACCCCGGGGAGGGTGAGGGGTGCAGAGAGGGAGGAGGCCCGGCCAAAGTTGGGGCGGTGGGGGGGGGGTCCTTCGGCCCCACTTCCGGGGCTGTGTCCAGCGGCCGGATGTCCGCAGAATGGGAGCGCTGCGGTGTCTGCGTTCTGTGACCGGAGGGTGGACAACGCTGGGTCTGGGAAGCAGAATAAATCCGATGAACCGAGGGACAGATCAAAGGGGCAGGTACTTAAAGGGGAAGGGGGGGGAAAGTGGGGGGAGAGTGGGGGGGATATTGCCCTTGGATGAAACAGAGCTTTAAACTCTGGATGAGCACCATCGGAGGTTACAGCAGGATATAGGTCAGTTGGAGACTTGGGCGGAGAGATGGCGGATGGAGTTTAATCCGGGCAAATGTGAGGTAATGCATTTTGGAAGGTCTAATACAGATGGGAAATATACAGTAAATGGCAGAACCCTGAAGAGTATTGATAGGCAGAGGGATCTGGGTGTACAGGTACACAGGTCACTGAAAGTGGCAATGCAGGTGGAGAAGGTAGTCAAGAAGGCATACGGCATGCTTGCCTTCATCGGCCGGGGCACTGAGATTAAAAATTGGCAAGTCATGTTGCAGCTTTAGAGAACCTTAGTTAGGCCGCACTTGGAATATAGTGTTCAATTCTGGTCGCCTCACTACCAGAAGGATGTGGAGGCTTTGGAGAGGGTACAGAAAAGATTTACCAGGATGTTGCCTGGTATGGAGGGCATTAGCTATGAGGAGAGGTTGGAGAAACTCGGTTTGTTCTCACTGGAACGACGGAGGTTGAGGGGCGACCTGATAGAAGTCTACAAGATTATGAGGGGCATGGACAGAGTGGATAGTCAGAAGCTTTTTCCCCAGGGTGGAAGAGTCAATTACTGGGGGGCACAGGTTTAAGGTGCGAGGGGCAAGGTTTAAAGGAGATGTACGAGGCGGATTTTTTACACAGAGGGTGGTGGGTGCCTGGAACTCGCTGCCGGGGGAGGGAGTGGAAGTGGGGGACACTACGACAACGGATGAATGAACACCGCTCGACAATCACCAGGCAAGAGTGTTCTCTTCCTGTGGGGGAGCACTTCAGCGGTCACGGGCATTCGGCCTCTGATCTTCGGGTAAGCGTTCTCCAAGGCGGCCTTCGCGACACACGACAGCGCAGAGTCGCTGAGCAGAAACTGATAGCCAAGTTCCGCACACATGAGGACGGGATCTTGGGTTCATGTCACACTATCTGTAACCTCCATGACTTGCCTGGGCTTGCAAAATCTCACTAACTGTCCTGGCTGGAGACAATACACAGCTCTTTAACCTGTGTTTAACCCTCTCTCCACTCACATTGTCTGTACCTTTAAGACTTGATTACCTGTAAAGACTCGTATTCCAACCACTATTTTGTAAATTGAGTTTGTGTCTTTATATGCCCTGTTTTTGTGAACACAATTCCCACCGACCTGACGAAGGAGCAGCGCTCCGAAAGCTTGTGTGGCTTTTGCTACCAAATAAACCTGTTGGACTTTAACCTGGTGTTGTTAAACTTCTTACGGAGGTACTGGAAGCGGATACGGTAGTGAGTTTTAAGGGGCGTCTTGACAAATCCATGAATAGGATGGGAATAGAGGGATATGGTCCCCGGAAGGGGAGGGGGTTTTAGTTCAGTCGGGCAGCATGGTCGGTGCAGGCTTGGAGGGGCTGAAGGGCCTGTTCCTGTGCTGTAATTCTCTTTGTTCTTTCTTCTTTATGTATTAGCAAATAGTGAAAAGTATTGTTTCTTGTGCGGTGTTCATTCATCCGTTGTCGTAGTGTCCCCCACCTCCACTACCTCCCCCGGCAGCGAGTTCCAGGCACCCACCACCCTCTGTGTAAAAAATCCGCCTCGTACATCTCCTTTAAACCTTGCCCCTCGCACCTTAAACCTGTGCCTCTAGTAATTGACTCTTCCACCCTGGGGAAAAAGCTTCTGACTATCCACTCTGTCCATGCCTCTCATAATCTTGTAGACTTCTATCAGGTCTCCCCTCAACCTCCGTCGCTCCAGTGAGAACAAACCGAGTTTCTCCAACCTCTCCTCATAGCTAATGCCCTCCATACCAGGCAACATCCTGGTAAATCTTTTCTGTACCCTCGCCAAAGCCTCCACATCCTTCTGGCAGTGTGGCGACCAGAATTGAACACTAGATTCCAAGTGCGGCCTAACTAAGGTTCTATAAAGCTGCAACATGACTTGCCAATTTTTAAACTCAATGCCCCGGCCGATGAAGGCAAGCATGCCGTATGCCTTCTTGACTACCTTCTCCACCTGCGTTGCCACTTTCAGTGACCGTTCATAGAGAAGGAAAGGAGAGGGTGCAGAATGTAGTGTTACAGTCATAGCTAGGGTGTAGAGAAAGACCAACTTAAAGTAAAGTTTAATTACCAGTGTCACAGGTGAGGCTTAATAATAATAATACATAGAATCATAGAAACCCTACAGTACAGAAAGAGGCCATTCGGCCCATTGAGTCTGCACCGACCACAATCCCACCCAGGCCCTACCCCCATATCTACCCGCTAATCCCTCTAACCTACACATCCCAGGACACTAATGGGCAATTTTTAACCTGGCCAATCAACCTAACCCGCACATCTTTGGACTGTGGGAGGAAACCGGAGCACCCGGAGGAAACCCACGCAGACACGGGGAGAATGTACAGACTCCGCACAGACAGTGACCCGAGCCGGGAATCGAACCCAGGTCCCTGGAGCTGTGAAGCAGCAGTGCTAACCCACTGTGCTACCGTGCCACCCCAAATGTTAGGGGGCTTTCACCTCACTCGATTTGTTGACACGGGGGAGTGATGTCTGAGTGGTATCATCGCTAGACTATTCAATCCAGAAACTCAGCTGATGTTCTGGGGGACCCGGGTTCGAATCCCGACAACGGCAGGTGGTGGAATTTGAATTCAATAAAAAAATATCTGGAATTAGGAATCTACTGATGACCCATTGTCGATTGTGGGGGAAAAACCCAACTGGTTCACTAATGCCCCCTTGAGGGAAGGAAATCTGCCGCCCTTACCCCACATGTTGGAGCTGATTTATTAGCATCACAGGTCGGCTTACATTAACACTGCAATGAAGTTACTCTGAGAATCCCCAAGTCGCCACACTCCGGCACCTGTTCCGGTTACACTGAGGGAGAATTTACCATAGCCAATCCACCCTAACCTACACATCTTTGGACACTAAGGGACAATTTAACATGGCCAATCCACCCTAACCTACACATCTTTGGACACTAAGGGACAATTTAGCACGGCCAATCCACCCTAACCTGCACATCTTTGGACACTAAGGGACAATTTAGCACGGCCAATCCACCCTAACCTGCACATCTTTGGACACTAAGGGACAATTTAGCACGGCCAATCCACCCTAACCTGCATATCTTTGGACACTAAGGGACAATTTAGCACGGCCAATCCACCCTAACCTGCATATCTTTGGACACTAAGGGACAATTTAGCATGGCCAATCCACCTAACCTGCAAATCTTTGGACACTAAGGGACAATTTAGCATGGCCAATCCACCCTAACCTGCACATCTTTGGACACTAAGGGACAATTTAGCATGGCCAATCCACCCTAACCTGCACATCTTTGGACACTAAGGGACAATTTAGCACGACCAATCCACCTAACCTGCACATCTTTGGACACTAAGGGACAATTTAGCATGGCCAATCCACCTAACCTGCACATCTTTGGACACTAAGGGACAATTTAGCATGGCCAATCCACCCTAACCTGCACATCTTTGGACACTAAGGGACAATTTAGCACGGCCAATCCACCTAACCTGCACATCTTTGGACACTAAGGGACAATTTAGCACGGCCAATTGTCCTAACCTACACATCTTTGGACACTAAGGGACAATTTAGCACGGCCAATCCACCTAACCTACACATCTTTGGACACTAAGGGACAATTTAGCATGGCCAATCCACCCTCACCTGCACATCTTTGGACACTAAGGGACAATTTAGCACGGCCAATCCACCTAACCTGCACATCTTTGGACACTAAGGGACAATTTAGCATGGCCAATCCACCCTAACCTGCACATCTTTGGACACTAAGGGACAATTTAGCACGGCCAATCCACCTAACCTGCACATCTTTGGACACTAAGGGACAATTTAGCATGGCCAATCCACCCTAACCTGCACATCTTTGGACACTAACGGACAATTTAGCATGGCCAATCCACCATAACCTGCACATCTTTGGACACTAAGGGACAATTTAGCACGGCCAATCCACCTAACCTACACATCTTTTGGACTGTGGGAGGAAACCGGAGCACCCGGAGGAAACCCACGTAGACACGGGGAGAACGTGCAAATTCCACACAGACAGTGACCCGAGCCGGGAATCGAACCGGGGTCCCTGGTGCTGTGAGGCAGCAGCGCTAACCACCCGTGTCGCCGTGCTGCCTTCATCGAGAGTGGATTTGAGTGTAGGAACAAGGACATTTTACCGCAATTGTATAGGTCCCGGCCGCTGTGAGCCAGCAGTGCTACCCCCCCCCCCGCATTAGTGTCGGGGGGGATTAATGAGGTAAATATGTGGGGTTACGGGAATAGGGCCTGGGTGGGATTGTGGTCGGTGCAGACTCGATGGGCCGAATGGCCTCCTTCTGCACTTTAGGTATTCTATGAAAAGCAGCCCGCCAAGGCCCAGTGGATAAATCAGACTGCCTGCGCACCCCGCTCCGCTCTCGCCGCCCTTCCAGAACAGGACAGCGAAGAGCAATGCTTACGCGGATGGCTGTCGGAAGATGGAGTTCTGTGAAGTGGCAGTCAACTGTTGGGAGAAAGAGTGGGCGTCTGGTTAGAACATGAGAATTGAAATAACAAGACACCTCCCGACTCCCCCCAAAGCCTGTCCACCATCTACAAGGAGACAAGTCAGGAGTGTGGTGGAATATTCTCCGCTTGCCTGGCTGGGAGCGCCTCCGACAACACTCGAGAAGCTCGACACCGTCCAGGACAAAGCAGCCCCGCTCTGATGGGCGCCCCATCCACACACATTCGCTCCCTCCACCACCCACGCACCGTGGCAGCAGTGTGTGTGTGTACCGTCTATAAGATACACCGCAGCGACTCGCCGAGGCTCCTTCGACAGCACCTTCCAAACCCGTCACCGTCGAGAAGGACGGGGGGGGGGGGGGGGGGTGTGGGCAGTGCAGAAGACATATGGGGAACACCACCGCCTGCAAGTTCCCCCCACTCCGAGCCCCGCTCGCCGTCCCGACTTTTAATTTGATTTTCTTAAATCATGCGACGGAGGTTGAGGGAGACCTGATAGAAGTCTACAAGATTATGAGGGGCATGGACAGAGTGGATAGTCAGAAGCTTTTCCCCCAGGGTGGAAGAGTCAATTACTAGGGGGCACAGGTTTAAGGTGCGAGGGGCAAGGTTTAAAGGAGATGTACGAGGCAGATTTTTTACACAGAGGGTGGTGGGTGCCTGGAACTCCGCTGCCGGGGGAGGTAGTGGAAGCGGATATGGTAGTGAGTTTTAAGGGGCGTCTTGACAAATACATGAATAGGATGGGAATAGAGGGATATGGTCCCCGGAAGGGGAGGGGGTTTTAGTTCAGTCGGGCAGCATGGTCGGTGCAGGCTTGGAGGGCCGAAGGGCCTGATCCTGTGCTGTAATTTTCTTTGTTCTTTATTTATTGGGAGACAGTGAAAAGTATTGTTTCTTGCTCACTCGGTTCGATTCCCGGTTTGGGTCACTGCCTGTGTGGAAATGTGTCTATTTTAACGCCAGGAGTGTAGTGAATAAAGTGGATGAGCTTAGAGTGTGGATCGATCCTTGGAAGTGTGATGTGGTGGCCATTACGGAGACTTGGGGACAGGGACAGGACTGGATACTTCACGTTCTCCCCGTGTCTGCGTGGGTTTCCTCCGGGTGCTCCGGTTTCCTCCCACACTTCAAAGATGTGTAGGTTAGTTGGATTGGACATGATAAATTGTCCCTTAGTGTCCAAAGATGTGTAGGTTAGGGTGGATTGGCCGTGCTAAATTGTCCCTTAGGGTCCAACGATGTGTAGGTTAGGGTGGATTGGCCGTGCTAAATTGTCCCTTAGTGTCCAAAGATGTGCAGGTTAGGGTGGATTGGCCATGCTAAATTGTCCCCTACTGTCCAAAGATGTGTAGGTTAGGTGGATTGGCCATGCTAAATTGTCCCTTCGTGTCCAAAGATGTGCAGGTTAGGGTGGATTGGCCATGCTAAATTGTCCCTTACTGTCCAAAGATGTGTAGGTTAGGTGGATTGGCCATGCTAAATTGTCCCTTAGTGTCCAAAGATGTGCAGGTTAGGGTGGATTGGCCATGCTAAATTGTCCCTTACTGTCCAAAGATGTGTAGGTTAGGGTGGATTGGCCATGCTAAATTGTCCCTTACTGTCCAAAGATGTGCAGGTTAGGGTGGATTGGCCATGCTAAATTGTCCCTTAGTGTCCAAAGATGAGCAGGGTAGGAGGATTGGCCATGCTAAATTGTCCCTTAGTGTCCAAAGATGAGCAGGTTAGGTGGATTGGCCATGCTAAATTGTCCCTTAGTGTCCAAAGATGTGCTGGTTAGGGGGATTGGCCATGCTAAATTGTCCCTTAGTCTTAGGGGGACTAGCTAGATACATGCGTGGGGTTATGGGGATAGGGCCTGGGTGGGATTGTGGTCGGTGCAGACTCGATGGGCCAAATGGCCTCCTTCTGCACTGAAGGGATTCGATGATCCTGATGACCACGAATCCATTGTCGATTGTCGTAAAAACACATCTTGTCCCCTTGAGGGAAGGAAATCTGCCGCCCTTACCCCGGTCTGCCCTACCTGTGACTCCAGAGCAACACACAGCCATGTGGGTGACTCTCCACTGCCCTCCAAGGGGCAACTAGGGATGGGCAATAAATGCTGGACCCGGCCAGCGACGCCCCCATGTCCCACGGAATGAATTGTTAAAAAAAAACATCCTTCCTTAACCTCCGACCTCTGAAAGCCAACGACCCCTGAACCTTGTGCAGCACCGCCAGGATTGAGCCAATCTGAGGTTCCCACCTCGCCCCCTCTCAGACTCTACCCCGTGGAGGCTGGCTGTTCCCCTTCTGGCTGGACGTCCCGTCAGATTGAGGGGAAGAAGGAGAGAGAGCAGAAAACTTGAGGACATCAACCTTGCAAAATGTTTCCCTGAGCCAGTTGACGTGTTGGGTTTACCCGAATGCTTTTCTTATTTTCCTCCGGACTTGTGTTACGAGAAAGAAAGAAAAAAGAATCTTTTATATAAAAAAAATGAACCCGCCTTGTCTGTGCCTGGCTTTTTTTGTTCGTTTGATCTTATAGAGGTCTAGAAAATAATGAGCGGCACAGATCAGCTGGATAGTTAAGGTCTGTAAAATAAAGATTTGCCAGGATGCTACCGGGACTTGATGGATTGGAACATAGAAAAGCTACAGCACAAACAGGCCCTTCGGCCCACAAGTTGAGCTGAACATGTCCCTACCTACTAGGCTTACCTATAACCCTCCATCTTACTAACTTCCGTGAACTTATCCAAAAGTCTCTTAAAAGACCCGATCGAATCCGCCTCCACCACCACGACCGGCAGCCGATTCCACGCACCCACCACCCTCTGAGTGAAAAACTTACCCCCAACATCTCCTCTGTACCTACTCCGCAGCACCCTAAACCCACACTGTGACCTCTTGTGGCAACTATTTCAGCCCCGGGTAAAAGATTGAGTTATAAGGAGAGGCTGGATAGACTGGGACTTTTTTTCCCTGGGGTGTAGGAGGCTGAGGGGTGATCTTATAGAGGTCTATAAAATAATGAGGGGCACAGATCAGCTAGATAGTCAATACCTTTTCCCAAAGGTAGGGGAGTCTAAAACTCGAGGGCATAGGTTTAAGGTGAGAGGAGAGAGATACAAAAGTGTCCAGAGGGGCAATTTTTTCACACAGAGGGTGGTGAGTGTCTGGAACAAGCTGCCAGAGGCAGTAGTAGAGGCGGGTACAATTTTGTCTTTTAAAAAGCGTTTAGACAGTTACATGGGTAGGATGGGTATAGAGGGATATGGGCCAAACGCGGGCAATTGGGATCAGCTTGGGGGATTTGAAAAAAAAGGGCGGCATGGACAAGTTGGGCCGAAGGGCCTGTTTCCGTGCTGTAAACCTCTATGACATCAGACCTTTAAATAGAAACAGGAGGAGGCCATTCGATCCTTATCTGCAATTATGATCATAGCTGATCATCAAATTGATTTGATTTAATTTGATTTATTATTGTCACATGTATTGGGATACAGTGAAAAGTATTGTTTCTTGCGCGCTATACAGACAAAGCATACCGTTCATAGAGAAGGAAAGGAGAGGGTGCAGAATGTGGTGTTACAGTCATAGCTAGGGTGTAGAGAAAGATCAACTTAATGCGAGCTAGGTCCATTCAAAAGTCTGACAGCAGCAGGGAAGAAGCTGTTCTCGAGTCGGTCGGTCCGTGCCCTCAGACTTTTGTATCTTTTTCCCGACGGAAGAAGGTGGAAGAGAGAATGTCCGGGGTGCGTGGGGGGGGTCCTTAATTATGCTGGCTGCTTTTCCCCGAGGCAGCGGGAAGTGTAGACAGAGTCAATGGATGGGAGGCTGGTTTGCGTGATGGATTGGGCTACATTCACGACCCTTTTGTAGTTCCTTGCGGTCTTGGGCAGAGCAGGAGCCCCAGACCAAGCTGTGATACAACCAGAAAGAATGCTTTCTATGGGGCATCTGTAAAAGTTGGTGAGAGTCGTAGCTGACGTGCCAAATTTCCTTAGTCTTCTGAGAAAGTAGAGGCGTTGGTGGGGCTTTCTTAACTATCGTCACTACAGAACGAACTGCCAGAGGGAGTAGGAGAGGTGGGTACAATTTTGTCTTTGAAGAAGCGTTTAGACGGTGACCTGGGTAAGATGGGTATCGAGGGATATGGGCCAAACGCAGACAATTGGACAGCACAGGGTAAGATAAAGAGTAAAGCTCCCCCTAAACTGTCCCCCCATCAAACACTCCCAGGACAGGTACAGCACGGGGTTAGATACAGAGTAAAGCTCCCCCTAAACTGTCCCCCCATCAAACACTCCCAGGACAGGTACAGCAGAGGGTTAGAACATAGAACATAGAAAGCCACAGCACAAACAGGCCCTTCGGCCCACAAGTTGCGCCGATCACATCCCCACCTCTAGGCCTATCTATAGCCCTCAATCCCATTAAATCCCATGTACTCATCCAGAAGTCTCTTAAAAGACCCCAACGAGTTTGCCTCCACCACCACCGACGTCAGCCGATTCCACTCACCCACCACCCTCTGAGTGAAAAACTTACCCCTGACATCTCCTCTGTACCTACCCCCCAGCACCTTAAACCTGTGTCCTCTCGTAGCAACCATTTCAGCCCTTGGAAATAGCCTCTGAGAGTCTACCCTATCCAGACCTCTCAACATCTTGTAAACCTCTATCAGGTCACCTCTCATCCTTCGTCTCTCCAGGGAGAAGAGACCAAGCTCCCTCAACCTATCCTCATAAGGCATGCCCCCCAATCCAGGCAACATCCTTGTAAATCTCCTCTGCACCCTTTCAATGGCTTCAACATCTTTCCTGTAATGAGGTGACCAGAACTGCGCGCAGTACTCCAAGTGGGGTCTAACCAGGGTCCTATAAAGCTGCAGCATTATCTCCCGACTCCTAAACTCAATCCCTCGATTAATGAAGGCCAGTACGCCGTACGCCTTCTTGACCGCATCCTCCACCTGCGAGGCCGATTTAAGAGTCCTATGGACCCGGACCCCAAGGTCCTTCTGATCCTCTACACTGCTAAGAATGGTACCCTTCATATTATACTGCTGCTTCATCCCATTGGATCTGCCAAAATGGATCACCACACACTTATCCGGGTTGAAGTCCATCTGCCACTTCTCCGCCCAGTCTTGCATTCTATCTATGTCTCGCTGCAACTTCTGACATCCCTCCAAACTATCCACAACACCACCTACCTTGGTGTCGTCAGCAAACTTACCAACCCATCCCTCCACTTCCTCATCCAGGTCATTTATGAAAATGACAAACAGCAAGGGTCCCAGAACGGGGTTAGGTACAGAGTAAAGCTCCCTCTACACTGTCCCCATCAAACACTCCCAGGACAGGTACAGCACGGGGTTAGATACAGAGTAAAGCTCCCTCTACACTGTCCCCATCAAACACTCCCAGGACAGGTACAGCACGGGGTTAGATACAGAGTAAAGCTCCCTCTACACTGTCCCCATCAAACACTCCCAGGACAGGTACAGCACGGGGTTAGATACAGAGTAAAGCTCCCTCTACACTGTCCCCATCAAACACTCCCAGGACAGGTACAGCACGGGGTTAGATACAGAGTAAAGCTCCCTCTACACTGTCCCCCCATCAAACACTCCCAGGACAGGTACAGCACGGGGTTAGATACAGAGTAAAGCTCTCTCTACACTGTCCCCATCAAACACTCCCAGGACAGGTACAGCACGGGGTTAGATACAGAGTAAAGCTCCCTCTACACTGTCCCCATCAAACACTCCCAGGACAGGTACAGCACGGGGTTAGATACAGAGTAAAGCTCCCTCTACACTGTCCCCATCAAATACTCCGATAGGGAGAGCACGGGGTTGGATACAGAGTAAAGCTCCCTTCAGACTGTCCCCCATCAAAACCTCCCAGGACAGGTTAATGGTAGGGCATTGGGGAGAGTTACAGAACAAAGAGATCTCGGGGTACATGTTCATAGCTCCTTGAAAGTGGAGTCACAGGTGGACAGAGTGGTGAAGGCGGCATTCAGCATGCTTGGTTTCATTGGTCAGAACATTGAATACAGGAGTTGGGACGTCTTGTTGAAGTTGTACAAGACATTGGTAAGGCCACACTTGGAATACTGTGTACAGTTCTGGTCACCCTATTATAGAAAGGATATTATTAAACTAGAAAGAGTGCGGAAGAGATTTACTAGGATGCTACCGGGACTTGATGGTTTGAGTTATAAGGAGAGACTGGGACTTTTTTCTCTGGAGCGTAGGAGGCTGAGGGGTGACCTTATAGAGGTCTATAAAATAATGAGGGGCACAGATCAGCTAGATAGTCAATATCTTTTCCCAAAGGTAGGGGAGTCTAAAACTAGAGGGCAGAGGTTTAAGGTGAGAGGGGAGAGATACAGAAGGGTCCAGAGGGGCAATTTTTTCACACAGAGAGGGTGGTGAGTGTCTGGAACGAGCTGCCAGAGGTAGTAGTAGAGGCGGGTACAATTTTGTCTTTTAAAAAGCGTTTAGACAGTTACATGGGTACGATGGGTATAGAGGGATATGGGCCAAACGCGGGCAATTGGGATTAGCGTAGGGGTTAAAAAGAAATGGAGCAGCATGGACAAGTTGGGCCGAAGGGCCTGTTCTCATGCTGTTAGCATCTAAGACTCTCAATTTACACCCATTCAGGTGAGAATCTGCCTACCTGTTATTGCGACCAAAACTGGATAACCTCACATTGTACTGCACGACAGGACAGTCCGACTTTACAGCAAACAAAACAAGATTCTTTATTAGGTTCTGAGTCACAACCCGGGGTGCTGACTAACTGAACAAAGGGAGGGAGAGAAACATCGCGACCCCCTTCCTGTGCTCCCCGGGCTCTGGCAGTCCAAGGCACTCACGATGGCTCCTGTAGCGGCTGTGTTACCCACCGTGTGGGGGGGGGGTGGTGGGTGGTCGCTGGGGTTTGCTAGCCATGCTTCCTGGCGGCGGCTCAGGAAGGGGTGCATTCCCTGCTCCACCCCCGCCCCCCCGAACACAGCGTCACTGCCACTTTGCACCCCGACGCCAGCTGGCTCGCTCCTACGCCTCTGAGTTCCTGGAAGTCAGGCTGCAAGAGAGAGAGAGAGAGAAGAGGGGGCGATGCCCGGTTATAAGAACGAGGAGCAGGAGTAGGCCATCTGGCCCCTCGAGCCTGCCCCGCCATTCAATAAGATCCCGGCTGATCTTGTCATGGACTCAGCTCCACTTACCCGCCCGCTCACCATAACCCTTAATTCCTTCACTGTTCAAAAATCTATCTATCCTTGCCTTAAAAACATTCAATGAGGGAGCCTCAACTGGGCAGGGTATTCCACAGATTCACAACCCTTTATGTGAAGAAGTTCCTCCTCAACTCAGTCCCAAATCTGCTCCCCCTTATTTTGAGGTCATGCCCCCTAGTTCTAGTTTCACCCGCCAGTGGAAACAACTTCCCTGCTTCTATCTTATCTATTCCCTTCATCATCTTATATAGATAGAATATAAAAGCAGGGATGTCTTGATGCACCTGTACAGGGCATTGGTGAGGCCGCAGCTGGAATACTGTGTGCAGTATTGGTCCCCTTATATGAGGAAGGATATATTGGCATTGGAGGGAGTGCAGAGAAGGTTCACCAGGTTGATACCGGAGATGAGGGGTTTGGATTATGAGGAGAGGCTGAGGAGATTGGGTTTGTACTCGTTGGAGTTTAGAAGGATGAGGGGGGATCTTATGGAGACTTATAAGATAATGCGGGGGCTGGATAGGGTGGAGGCGGAGAGATTCTTTCCACTTAGTAAGGAAGTTAAAACTAGAGGACACAGCCTCAAAATAAAGGGGGGTCGGTTTAAGACAGAGTTGAGGAGGAACTTCTTCTCCCAGAGGGTGGTGAATCTCTGGAATTCTCTGCCCACTGAGGTGGTGGAGGCTACCTCGCTGAATATGTTTAAAGCGCGGATGGATGGATTCCTGAGCGGTAAGGGAATTAAGGGTTATGGGGATCAGGCGGGTAAGTGGTACTGATCCACGTCAGATCAGCCATGATCTTATTGAATGGCGGGGCAGGCTCGAGGGGCTAGATGGCCTACTCCTGCTCCTATTTCTTATGTTCTTATGTTCTTATATGTTTCGACAAGATCTCCCCTCACTCTTCTGAATTCCAATGAGTGTAGCCCCAGTCTACTCAGTCTCTCCTCATAGGGTCCTCTGCTATTTGTGATTTTTATTAATGACTTAGAGGAGGGGGCTGAAGGGTGGATCAGTAAATTTGCTGATGACACCAAGATTGGTGGAGTAGTGGATGAGGTGGAGGGCTGTTGTAGGCTGCAAAGAGACATAGATAGGATGCAAAGCTAGACTGAAAAATGGCAGATGGGAGTTTAACCCTGATAAATGTGAGGTGATTCATTTTGGTAGGACAAATTTGAATGCGGATTACAGGGTCAAAGGTAGGGTTCTGAGGAATGTGGAGGAACAGAGAGACCTTGGGGTCCATATCCACAGATCTCTGAAGGTTGCCACTCAAGTGGATAGAGCTGTGAAGAAGGCCTATAGTGTGTTAGCTTTTATTAACAGGGGGTTGGAGTTTAAGAGCCGTGGGGTTATGCTGCAACTGTACAGGACCTTGGTGAGACCACATTTGGAGTATTGTGTGCAGTTCTGGTCACCTCACTATAAGAAGGATGTGGAAGCGCTGGAAAGAGTGCAGAGGAGATTTACCAGGATGCTGCCTGATTTGGAGGATAGGTCTTATGAGGAAAGGTTGAGGGAGCTAGGGCTGTTCTCTTTAGAGCGGAGGAGGTTGAGAGGCGACTTAGTCGAGGTTTATAAGATGATGAGGGGGATAGATAGAGTGAACGTTCAAAGACTATTTCCTCGGGTGGATGGAGCTATTACAAGGGGGCATAACTATAAGATTCATGGTGGGAGATATCGGAGGGATGTCCGAGGTGGGTTCTTTACTCAGAGAGTGGTTGGGGTGTGGAATGGACTGCCTGCTGTGATAGTGGAGTCAGACACTTTAGGAACATTTAAGCGGTTATTGGATAGGCACATGGAGCACACCAGGATGGTAGGGAGTGGGATAGCTTGATCTTGGTTTCAGATAAAGCTCGGCACAACATCGTGGGCCGAAGGGCCTGTTCTGTGCTGTACTGTTCTATGTTCACTCTCCCACCCTCCAACTCTCCCTCTCTCCCACCCTCCAACTCTCCCACCCTCCCAGTCTCCCACCTTCCCAGTCTCCCACCTCCCAGTCTCCCACCCTCCCAGTCTCCCACCCTCCCAGTCTCCCACCCTCACTCTCTCACCCTCCCACTCTCACTCTCTCTCTCTCACTCGCTCTCAATCTCTCACTGTCTCTCTCTTTCTTTCTCTCTCTCACTGTGTCTCATTCTCTCTCCCACTCTCTCTCTCTCACACTCACCCACTTTCTCTCTCTCACTCTCTCTCAATCACTCTCTCACTCTCACCCTCCCACTCTCTCACTCCCATTCTCATTCTCTCACTCGCTCTCAATCTCTCACTGTCTCTCCCACTCTCACTTGCACTCCCATTCCCACTCTCACTCTCTCACTCACTCCCACCCTCACTCTCTCCCTCGCTGCCTCATGCACACACACACACACTCTCTCACTCTGTCTCTCTCACACACACAGTCAGTATTCTCACAGCACCAGGTTAAAGTCCAACAGGTCTATTTGGTAGCACGAGCTTTTGGAGCGTTGCCGCTGCATCAGGTGAGTGCTTTCTCAAGTGAGGAGACCAAGTTATTGCCTCCCCCCTCGGTGCTCCCTCACATCCTCTAAAACTCACCCCGGGGAGGGTGAGGGGTGCAGAGAGGGAGGAGGCCCGGCCAAAGTTGGGGCGGTGGGGGGGGGGTCCTTCGGCCCCACTTCCGGGGCTGTGTCCAGCGGCCGGATGTCCGCAGAATGGGAGCGCTGCGGTGTCTGCGTTCTGTGACCGGAGGGTGGACAACGCTGGGTCTGGGAAGCAGAATAAATCCGATGAACCGAGGGACAGATCAAAGGGGCAGGTACTTAAAGGGGAAGGGGGGGGAAAGTGGGGGGAGAGTGGGGGGGATATTGCCCTTGGATGAAACAGAGCTTTAAACTCTGGATGAGCACCATCGGAGGTTACAGCAGGATATAGGTCAGTTGGAGACTTGGGCGGAGAGATGGCGGATGGAGTTTAATCCGGGCAAATGTGAGGTAATGCATTTTGGAAGGTCTAATACAGATGGGAAATATACAGTAAATGGCAGAACCCTGAAGAGTATTGATAGGCAGAGGGATCTGGGTGTACAGGTACACAGGTCACTGAAAGTGGCAATGCAGGTGGAGAAGGTAGTCAAGAAGGCATACGGCATGCTTGCCTTCATCGGCCGGGGCACTGAGATTAAAAATTGGCAAGTCATGTTGCAGCTTTAGAGAACCTTAGTTAGGCCGCACTTGGAATATAGTGTTCAATTCTGGTCGCCTCACTACCAGAAGGATGTGGAGGCTTTGGAGAGGGTACAGAAAAGATTTACCAGGATGTTGCCTGGTATGGAGGGCATTAGCTATGAGGAGAGGTTGGAGAAACTCGGTTTGTTCTCACTGGAACGACGGAGGTTGAGGGGCGACCTGATAGAAGTCTACAAGATTATGAGGGGCATGGACAGAGTGGATAGTCAGAAGCTTTTTCCCCAGGGTGGAAGAGTCAATTACTGGGGGGCACAGGTTTAAGGTGCGAGGGGCAAGGTTTAAAGGAGATGTACGAGGCGGATTTTTTACACAGAGGGTGGTGGGTGCCTGGAACTCGCTGCCGGGGGAGGGAGTGGAAGTGGGGGACACTACGACAACGGATGAATGAACACCGCTCGACAATCACCAGGCAAGAGTGTTCTCTTCCTGTGGGGGAGCACTTCAGCGGTCACGGGCATTCGGCCTCTGATCTTCGGGTAAGCGTTCTCCAAGGCGGCCTTCGCGACACACGACAGCGCAGAGTCGCTGAGCAGAAACTGATAGCCAAGTTCCGCACACATGAGGACGGGATCTTGGGTTCATGTCACACTATCTGTAACCTCCATGACTTGCCTGGGCTTGCAAAATCTCACTAACTGTCCTGGCTGGAGACAATACACAGCTCTTTAACCTGTGTTTAACCCTCTCTCCACTCACATTGTCTGTACCTTTAAGACTTGATTACCTGTAAAGACTCGTATTCCAACCACTATTTTGTAAATTGAGTTTGTGTCTTTATATGCCCTGTTTTTGTGAACACAATTCCCACCGACCTGACGAAGGAGCAGCGCTCCGAAAGCTTGTGTGGCTTTTGCTACCAAATAAACCTGTTGGACTTTAACCTGGTGTTGTTAAACTTCTTACGGAGGTACTGGAAGCGGATACGGTAGTGAGTTTTAAGGGGCGTCTTGACAAATCCATGAATAGGATGGGAATAGAGGGATATGGTCCCCGGAAGGGGAGGGGGTTTTAGTTCAGTCGGGCAGCATGGTCGGTGCAGGCTTGGAGGGGCTGAAGGGCCTGTTCCTGTGCTGTAATTCTCTTTGTTCTTTCTTCTTTATGTATTAGCAAATAGTGAAAAGTATTGTTTCTTGTGCGGTGTTCATTCATCCGTTGTCGTAGTGTCCCCCACCTCCACTACCTCCCCCGGCAGCGAGTTCCAGGCACCCACCACCCTCTGTGTAAAAAATCCGCCTCGTACATCTCCTTTAAACCTTGCCCCTCGCACCTTAAACCTGTGCCTCTAGTAATTGACTCTTCCACCCTGGGGAAAAAGCTTCTGACTATCCACTCTGTCCATGCCTCTCATAATCTTGTAGACTTCTATCAGGTCTCCCCTCAACCTCCGTCGCTCCAGTGAGAACAAACCGAGTTTCTCCAACCTCTCCTCATAGCTAATGCCCTCCATACCAGGCAACATCCTGGTAAATCTTTTCTGTACCCTCGCCAAAGCCTCCACATCCTTCTGGCAGTGTGGCGACCAGAATTGAACACTAGATTCCAAGTGCGGCCTAACTAAGGTTCTATAAAGCTGCAACATGACTTGCCAATTTTTAAACTCAATGCCCCGGCCGATGAAGGCAAGCATGCCGTATGCCTTCTTGACTACCTTCTCCACCTGCGTTGCCACTTTCAGTGACCGTTCATAGAGAAGGAAAGGAGAGGGTGCAGAATGTAGTGTTACAGTCATAGCTAGGGTGTAGAGAAAGACCAACTTAAAGTAAAGTTTAATTACCAGTGTCACAGGTGAGGCTTAATAATAATAATACATAGAATCATAGAAACCCTACAGTACAGAAAGAGGCCATTCGGCCCATTGAGTCTGCACCGACCACAATCCCACCCAGGCCCTACCCCCATATCTACCCGCTAATCCCTCTAACCTACACATCCCAGGACACTAATGGGCAATTTTTAACCTGGCCAATCAACCTAACCCGCACATCTTTGGACTGTGGGAGGAAACCGGAGCACCCGGAGGAAACCCACGCAGACACGGGGAGAATGTACAGACTCCGCACAGACAGTGACCCGAGCCGGGAATCGAACCCAGGTCCCTGGAGCTGTGAAGCAGCAGTGCTAACCCACTGTGCTACCGTGCCACCCCAAATGTTAGGGGGCTTTCACCTCACTCGATTTGTTGACACGGGGGAGTGATGTCTGAGTGGTATCATCGCTAGACTATTCAATCCAGAAACTCAGCTGATGTTCTGGGGGACCCGGGTTCGAATCCCGACAACGGCAGGTGGTGGAATTTGAATTCAATAAAAAAATATCTGGAATTAGGAATCTACTGATGACCCATTGTCGATTGTGGGGGAAAAACCCAACTGGTTCACTAATGCCCCCTTGAGGGAAGGAAATCTGCCGCCCTTACCCCACATGTTGGAGCTGATTTATTAGCATCACAGGTCGGCTTACATTAACACTGCAATGAAGTTACTCTGAGAATCCCCAAGTCGCCACACTCCGGCACCTGTTCCGGTAACACTGAGGGAGAATTTACCATAGCCAATCCACCCTAACCTACACATCTTTGGACACTAAGGGACAATTTAACATGGCCAATCCACCCTAACCTACACATCTTTGGACACTAAGGGACAATTTAGCACGGCCAATCCACCCTAACCTGCACATCTTTGGACACTAAGGGACAATTTAGCACGGCCAATCCACCCTAACCTGCACATCTTTGGACACTAAGGGACAATTTAGCACGGCCAATCCACCCTAACCTGCATATCTTTGGACACTAAGGGACAATTTAGCACGGCCAATCCACCCTAACCTGCATATCTTTGGACACTAAGGGACAATTTAGCATGGCCAATCCACCTAACCTGCACATCTTTGGACACTAAGGGACAATTTAGCATGGCCAATCCACCCTAACCTGCACATCTTTGGACACTAAGGGACAATTTAGCATGGCCAATCCACCCTAACCTGCACATCTTTGGACACTAAGGGACAATTTAGCACGACCAATCCACCTAACCTGCACATCTTTGGACACTAAGGGACAATTTAGCATGGCCAATCCACCTAACCTGCACATCTTTGGACACTAAGGGACAATTTAGCATGGCCAATCCACCCTAACCTGCACATCTTTGGACACTAAGGGACAATTTAGCACGGCCAATCCACCTAACCTGCACATCTTTGGACACTAAGGGACAATTTAGCACGGCCAATTGTCCTAACCTACACATCTTTGGACACTAAGGGACAATTTAGCACGGCCAATCCACCTAACCTACACATCTTTGGACACTAAGGGACAATTTAGCATGGCCAATCCACCCTCACCTGCACATCTTTGGACACTAAGGGACAATTTAGCACGGCCAATCCACCTAACCTGCACATCTTTGGACACTAAGGGACAATTTAGCATGGCCAATCCACCCTAACCTGCACATCTTTGGACACTAAGGGACAATTTAGCACGGCCAATCCACCTAACCTGCACATCTTTGGACACTAAGGGACAATTTAGCATGGCCAATCCACCCTAACCTGCACATCTTTGGACACTAACGGACAATTTAGCATGGCCAATCCACCATAACCTGCACATCTTTGGACACTAAGGGACAATTTAGCACGGCCAATCCACCTAACCTACACATCTTTTGGACTGTGGGAGGAAACCGGAGCACCCGGAGGAAACCCACGTAGACACGGGGAGAACGTGCAAATTCCACACAGACAGTGACCCGAGCCGGGAATCGAACCGGGGTCCCTGGTGCTGTGAGGCAGCAGCGCTAACCACCCGTGTCGCCGTGCTGCCTTCATCGAGAGTGGATTTGAGTGTAGGAACAAGGACATTTTACCGCAATTGTATAGGTCCCGGCCGCTGTGAGCCAGCAGTGCTACCCCCCCCCCCGCATTAGTGTCGGGGGGGATTAATGAGGTAAATATGTGGGGTTACGGGAATAGGGCCTGGGTGGGATTGTGGTCGGTGCAGACTCGATGGGCCGAATGGCCTCCTTCTGCACTTTAGGTATTCTATGAAAAGCAGCCCGCCAAGGCCCAGTGGATAAATCAGACTGCCTGCGCACCCCGCTCCGCTCTCGCCGCCCTTCCAGAACAGGACAGCGAAGAGCAATGCTTACGCGGATGGCTGTCGGAAGATGGAGTTCTGTGAAGTGGCAGTCAACTGTTGGGAGAAAGAGTGGGCGTCTGGTTAGAACATGAGAATTGAAATAACAAGACACCTCCCGACTCCCCCCAAAGCCTGTCCACCATCTACAAGGAGACAAGTCAGGAGTGTGGTGGAATATTCTCCGCTTGCCTGGCTGGGAGCGCCTCCGACAACACTCGAGAAGCTCGACACCGTCCAGGACAAAGCAGCCCCGCTCTGATGGGCGCCCCATCCACACACATTCGCTCCCTCCACCACCCACGCACCGTGGCAGCAGTGTGTGTGTGTACCGTCTATAAGATACACCGCAGCGACTCGCCGAGGCTCCTTCGACAGCACCTTCCAAACCCGTCACCGTCGAGAAGGACGGGGGGGGGGGGGGGGGTGTGGGCAGTGCAGAAGACATATGGGGAACACCACCGCCTGCAAGTTCCCCCCACTCCGAGCCCCGCTCGCCGTCCCGACTTTTAATTTGATTTTCTTAAATCATGCGACGGAGGTTGAGGGAGACCTGATAGAAGTCTACAAGATTATGAGGGGCATGGACAGAGTGGATAGTCAGAAGCTTTTCCCCCAGGGTGGAAGAGTCAATTACTAGGGGGCACAGGTTTAAGGTGCGAGGGGCAAGGTTTAAAGGAGATGTACGAGGCAGATTTTTTACACAGAGGGTGGTGGGTGCCTGGAACTCCGCTGCCGGGGGAGGTAGTGGAAGCGGATATGGTAGTGAGTTTTAAGGGGCGTCTTGACAAATACATGAATAGGATGGGAATAGAGGGATATGGTCCCCGGAAGGGGAGGGGGTTTTAGTTCAGTCGGGCAGCATGGTCGGTGCAGGCTTGGAGGGCCGAAGGGCCTGATCCTGTGCTGTAATTTTCTTTGTTCTTTATTTATTGGGAGACAGTGAAAAGTATTGTTTCTTGCTCACTCGGTTCGATTCCCGGTTTGGGTCACTGCCTGTGTGGAAATGTGTCTATTTTAACGCCAGGAGTGTAGTGAATAAAGTGGATGAGCTTAGAGTGTGGATCGATCCTTGGAAGTGTGATGTGGTGGCCATTACGGAGACTTGGGGACAGGGACAGGACTGGATACTTCACGTTCTCCCCGTGTCTGCGTGGGTTTCCTCCGGGTGCTCCGGTTTCCTCCCACACTTCAAAGATGTGTAGGTTAGTTGGATTGGACATGATAAATTGTCCCTTAGTGTCCAAAGATGTGTAGGTTAGGGTGGATTGGCCGTGCTAAATTGTCCCTTAGGGTCCAACGATGTGTAGGTTAGGGTGGATTGGCCGTGCTAAATTGTCCCTTAGTGTCCAAAGATGTGCAGGTTAGGGTGGATTGGCCATGCTAAATTGTCCCCTACTGTCCAAAGATGTGTAGGTTAGGTGGATTGGCCATGCTAAATTGTCCCTTCGTGTCCAAAGATGTGCAGGTTAGGGTGGATTGGCCATGCTAAATTGTCCCTTACTGTCCAAAGATGTGTAGGTTAGGTGGATTGGCCATGCTAAATTGTCCCTTAGTGTCCAAAGATGTGCAGGTTAGGGTGGATTGGCCATGCTAAATTGTCCCTTACTGTCCAAAGATGTGTAGGTTAGGGTGGATTGGCCATGCTAAATTGTCCCTTACTGTCCAAAGATGTGCAGGTTAGGGTGGATTGGCCATGCTAAATTGTCCCTTAGTGTCCAAAGATGAGCAGGGTAGGAGGATTGGCCATGCTAAATTGTCCCTTAGTGTCCAAAGATGAGCAGGTTAGGTGGATTGGCCATGCTAAATTGTCCCTTAGTGTCCAAAGATGAGCAGGTTAGGTGGATTGGCCGTGCTAATTTGTCCCTTAGTGTCCAAAGATGTGCTGGTTAGGGGGATTGGCCATGCTAAATTGTCCCTTAGTCTTAGGGGGACTAGCTAGATACATGCGTGGGGTTATGGGGATAGGGCCTGGGTGGGATTGTGGTCGGTGCAGACTCGATGGGCCAAATGGCCTCCTTCTGCACTGAAGGGATTCGATGATCCTGATGACCACGAATCCATTGTCGATTGTCGTAAAAACACATCTTGTCCCCTTGAGGGAAGGAAATCTGCCGCCCTTACCCCGGTCTGCCCTACCTGTGACTCCAGAGCAACACACAGCCATGTGGGTGACTCTCCACTGCCCTCCAAGGGGCAACTAGGGATGGGCAATAAATGCTGGACCCGGCCAGCGACGCCCCCATGTCCCACGGAATGAATTGTTAAAAAAAAACATCCTTCCTTAACCTCCGACCTCTGAAAGCCAACGACCCCTGAACCTTGTGCAGCACCGCCAGGATTGAGCCAATCTGAGGTTCCCACCTCGCCCCCTCTCAGACTCTACCCCGTGGAGGCTGGCTGTTCCCCTTCTGGCTGGACGTCCCGTCAGATTGAGGGGAAGAAGGAGAGAGAGCAGAAAACTTGAGGACATCAACCTTGCAAAATGTTTCCCTGAGCCAGTTGACGTGTTGGGTTTACCCGAATGCTTTTCTTATTTTCCTCCGGACTTGTGTTACGAGAAAGAAAGAAAAAAGAATCTTTTATATAAAAAAAATGAACCCGCCTTGTCTGTGCCTGGCTTTTTTTGTTCGTTTGATCTTATAGAGGTCTAGAAAATAATGAGCGGCACAGATCAGCTGGATAGTTAAGGTCTGTAAAATAAAGATTTGCCAGGATGCTACCGGGACTTGATGGATTGGAACATAGAAAAGCTACAGCACAAACAGGCCCTTCGGCCCACAAGTTGAGCTGAACATGTCCCTACCTACTAGGCTTACCTATAACCCTCCATCTTACTAACTTCCGTGAACTTATCCAAAAGTCTCTTAAAAGACCCGATCGAATCCGCCTCCACCACCACGACCGGCAGCCGATTCCACGCACCCACCACCCTCTGAGTGAAAAACTTACCCCCAACATCTCCTCTGTACCTACTCCGCAGCACCCTAAACCCACACTGTGACCTCTTGTGGCAACTATTTCAGCCCCGGGTAAAAGATTGAGTTATAAGGAGAGGCTGGATAGACTGGGACTTTTTTTCCCTGGGGTGTAGGAGGCTGAGGGGTGATCTTATAGAGGTCTATAAAATAATGAGGGGCACAGATCAGCTAGATAGTCAATACCTTTTCCCAAAGGTAGGGGAGTCTAAAACTCGAGGGCATAGGTTTAAGGTGAGAGGAGAGAGATACAAAAGTGTCCAGAGGGGCAATTTTTTCACACAGAGGGTGGTGAGTGTCTGGAACAAGCTGCCAGAGGCAGTAGTAGAGGCGGGTACAATTTTGTCTTTTAAAAAGCGTTTAGACAGTTACATGGGTAGGATGGGTATAGAGGGATATGGGCCAAACGCGGGCAATTGGGATCAGCTTGGGGGATTTGAAAAAAAAGGGCGGCATGGACAAGTTGGGCCGAAGGGCCTGTTTCCGTGCTGTAAACCTCTATGACATCAGACCTTTAAATAGAAACAGGAGGAGGCCATTCGATCCTTATCTGCAATTATGATCATAGCTGATCATCAAATTGATTTGATTTAATTTGATTTATTATTGTCACATGTATTGGGATACAGTGAAAAGTATTGTTTCTTGCGCGCTATACAGACAAAGCATACCGTTCATAGAGAAGGAAAGGAGAGGGTGCAGAATGTGGTGTTACAGTCATAGCTAGGGTGTAGAGAAAGATCAACTTAATGCGAGCTAGGTCCATTCAAAAGTCTGACAGCAGCAGGGAAGAAGCTGTTCTCGAGTCGGTCGGTCCGTGCCCTCAGACTTTTGTATCTTTTTCCCGACGGAAGAAGGTGGAAGAGAGAATGTCCGGGGTGCGTGGGGGGGGTCCTTAATTATGCTGGCTGCTTTTCCCCGAGGCAGCGGGAAGTGTAGACAGAGTCAATGGATGGGAGGCTGGTTTGCGTGATGGATTGGGCTACATTCACGACCCTTTTGTAGTTCCTTGCGGTCTTGGGCAGAGCAGGAGCCCCAGACCAAGCTGTGATACAACCAGAAAGAATGCTTTCTATGGGGCATCTGTAAAAGTTGGTGAGAGTCGTAGCTGACGTGCCAAATTTCCTTAGTCTTCTGAGAAAGTAGAGGCGTTGGTGGGGCTTTCTTAACTATCGTCACTACAGAACGAACTGCCAGAGGGAGTAGGAGAGGTGGGTACAATTTTGTCTTTGAAGAAGCGTTTAGACGGTGACCTGGGTAAGATGGGTATCGAGGGATATGGGCCAAACGCAGACAATTGGACAGCACAGGGTTAGATAAAGAGTAAAGCTCCCCCTAAACTGTCCCCCCATCAAACACTCCCAGGACAGGTACAGCACGGGGTTAGATACAGAGTAAAGCTCCCCCTAAACTGTCCCCCCATCAAACACTCCCAGGACAGGTACAGCAGAGGGTTAGAACATAGAACATAGAAAGCCACAGCACAAACAGGCCCTTCGGCCCACAAGTTGCGCCGATCACATCCCCACCTCTAGGCCTATCTATAGCCCTCAATCCCATTAAATCCCATGTACTCATCCAGAAGTCTCTTAAAAGACCCCAACGAGTTTGCCTCCACCACCACCGACGTCAGCCGATTCCACTCACCCACCACCCTCTGAGTGAAAAACTTACCCCTGACATCTCCTCTGTACCTACCCCCCAGCACCTTAAACCTGTGTCCTCTCGTAGCAACCATTTCAGCCCTTGGAAATAGCCTCTGAGAGTCTACCCTATCCAGACCTCTCAACATCTTGTAAACCTCTATCAGGTCACCTCTCATCCTTCGTCTCTCCAGGGAGAAGAGACCAAGCTCCCTCAACCTATCCTCATAAGGCATGCCCCCCAATCCAGGCAACATCCTTGTAAATCTCCTCTGCACCCTTTCAATGGCTTCAACATCTTTCCTGTAATGAGGTGACCAGAACTGCGCGCAGTACTCCAAGTGGGGTCTAACCAGGGTCCTATAAAGCTGCAGCATTATCTCCCGACTCCTAAACTCAATCCCTCGATTAATGAAGGCCAGTACGCCGTACGCCTTCTTGACCGCATCCTCCACCTGCGAGGCCGATTTAAGAGTCCTATGGACCCGGACCCCAAGGTCCTTCTGATCCTCTACACTGCTAAGAATGGTACCCTTCATATTATACTGCTGCTTCATCCCATTGGATCTGCCAAAATGGATCACCACACACTTATCCGGGTTGAAGTCCATCTGCCACTTCTCCGCCCAGTCTTGCATTCTATCTATGTCTCGCTGCAACTTCTGACATCCCTCCAAACTATCCACAACACCACCTACCTTGGTGTCGTCAGCAAACTTACCAACCCATCCCTCCACTTCCTCATCCAGGTCATTTATGAAAATGACAAACAGCAAGGGTCCCAGAACGGGGTTAGGTACAGAGTAAAGCTCCCTCTACACTGTCCCCATCAAACACTCCCAGGACAGGTACAGCACGGGGTTAGATACAGAGTAAAGCTCCCTCTACACTGTCCCCATCAAACACTCCCAGGACAGGTACAGCACGGGGTTAGATACAGAGTAAAGCTCCCTCTACACTGTCCCCATCAAACACTCCCAGGACAGGTACAGCACGGGGTTAGATACAGAGTAAAGCTCCCTCTACACTGTCCCCATCAAACACTCCCAGGACAGGTACAGCACGGGGTTAGATACAGAGTAAAGCTCCCTCTACACTGTCCCCCCATCAAACACTCCCAGGACAGGTACAGCACGGGGTTAGATACAGAGTAAAGCTCTCTCTACACTGTCCCCATCAAACACTCCCAGGACAGGTACAGCACGGGGTTAGATACAGAGTAAAGCTCCCTCTACACTGTCCCCATCAAACACTCCCAGGACAGGTACAGCACGGGGTTAGATACAGAGTAAAGCTCCCTCTACACTGTCCCCATCAAATACTCCGATAGGGAGAGCACGGGGTTGGATACAGAGTAAAGCTCCCTTCAGACTGTCCCCCATCAAAACCTCCCAGGACAGGTTAATGGTAGGGCATTGGGGAGAGTTACAGAACAAAGAGATCTCGGGGTACATGTTCATAGCTCCTTGAAAGTGGAGTCACAGGTGGACAGAGTGGTGAAGGCGGCATTCAGCATGCTTGGTTTCATTGGTCAGAACATTGAATACAGGAGTTGGGACGTCTTGTTGAAGTTGTACAAGACATTGGTAAGGCCACACTTGGAATACTGTGTACAGTTCTGGTCACCCTATTATAGAAAGGATATTATTAAACTAGAAAGAGTGCGGAAGAGATTTACTAGGATGCTACCGGGACTTGATGGTTTGAGTTATAAGGAGAGACTGGGACTTTTTTCTCTGGAGCGTAGGAGGCTGAGGGGTGACCTTATAGAGGTCTATAAAATAATGAGGGGCACAGATCAGCTAGATAGTCAATATCTTTTCCCAAAGGTAGGGGAGTCTAAAACTAGAGGGCAGAGGTTTAAGGTGAGAGGGGAGAGATACAGAAGGGTCCAGAGGGGCAATTTTTTCACACAGAGAGGGTGGTGAGTGTCTGGAACGAGCTGCCAGAGGTAGTAGTAGAGGCGGGTACAATTTTGTCTTTTAAAAAGCGTTTAGACAGTTACATGGGTACGATGGGTATAGAGGGATATGGGCCAAACGCGGGCAATTGGGATTAGCGTAGGGGTTAAAAAGAAATGGAGCAGCATGGACAAGTTGGGCCGAAGGGCCTGTTCTCATGCTGTTAGCATCTAAGACTCTCAATTTACACCCATTCAGGTGAGAATCTGCCTACCTGTTATTGCGACCAAAACTGGATAACCTCACATTGTACTGCACGACAGGACAGTCCGACTTTACAGCAAACAAAACAAGATTCTTTATTAGGTTCTGAGTCACAACCCGGGGTGCTGACTAACTGAACAAAGGGAGGGAGAGAAACATCGCGACCCCCTTCCTGTGCTCCCCGGGCTCTGGCAGTCCAAGGCACTCACGATGGCTCCTGTAGCGGCTGTGTTACCCACCGTGTGGGGGGGGGGTGGTGGGTGGTCGCTGGGGTTTGCTAGCCATGCTTCCTGGCGGCGGCTCAGGAAGGGGTGCATTCCCTGCTCCACCCCCGCCCCCCCGAACACAGCGTCACTGCCACTTTGCACCCCGACGCCAGCTGGCTCGCTCCTACGCCTCTGAGTTCCTGGAAGTCAGGCTGCAAGAGAGAGAGAGAGAGAAGAGGGGGCGATGCCCGGTTATAAGAACGAGGAGCAGGAGTAGGCCATCTGGCCCCTCGAGCCTGCCCCGCCATTCAATAAGATCCCGGCTGATCTTGTCATGGACTCAGCTCCACTTACCCGCCCGCTCACCATAACCCTTAATTCCTTCACTGTTCAAAAATCTATCTATCCTTGCCTTAAAAACATTCAATGAGGGAGCCTCAACTGGGCAGGGTATTCCACAGATTCACAACCCTTTATGTGAAGAAGTTCCTCCTCAACTCAGTCCCAAATCTGCTCCCCCTTATTTTGAGGTCATGCCCCCTAGTTCTAGTTTCACCCGCCAGTGGAAACAACTTCCCTGCTTCTATCTTATCTATTCCCTTCATCATCTTATATAGATAGAATATAAAAGCAGGGATGTCTTGATGCACCTGTACAGGGCATTGGTGAGGCCGCAGCTGGAATACTGTGTGCAGTATTGGTCCCCTTATATGAGGAAGGATATATTGGCATTGGAGGGAGTGCAGAGAAGGTTCACCAGGTTGATACCGGAGATGAGGGGTTTGGATTATGAGGAGAGGCTGAGGAGATTGGGTTTGTACTCGTTGGAGTTTAGAAGGATGAGGGGGGATCTTATGGAGACTTATAAGATAATGCGGGGGCTGGATAGGGTGGAGGCGGAGAGATTCTTTCCACTTAGTAAGGAAGTTAAAACTAGAGGACACAGCCTCAAAATAAAGGGGGGTCGGTTTAAGACAGAGTTGAGGAGGAACTTCTTCTCCCAGAGGGTGGTGAATCTCTGGAATTCTCTGCCCACTGAGGTGGTGGAGGCTACCTCGCTGAATATGTTTAAAGCGCGGATGGATGGATTCCTGAGCGGTAAGGGAATTAAGGGTTATGGGGATCAGGCGGGTAAGTGGTACTGATCCACGTCAGATCAGCCATGATCTTATTGAATGGCGGGGCAGGCTCGAGGGGCTAGATGGCCTACTCCTGCTCCTATTTCTTATGTTCTTATGTTCTTATATGTTTCGACAAGATCTCCCCTCACTCTTCTGAATTCCAATGAGTGTAGCCCCAGTCTACTCAGTCTCTCCTCATAGGGTCCTCTGCTATTTGTGATTTTTATTAATGACTTAGAGGAGGGGGCTGAAGGGTGGATCAGTAAATTTGCTGATGACACCAAGATTGGTGGAGTAGTGGATGAGGTGGAGGGCTGTTGTAGGCTGCAAAGAGACATAGATAGGATGCAAAGCTAGACTGAAAAATGGCAGATGGGAGTTTAACCCTGATAAATGTGAGGTGATTCATTTTGGTAGGACAAATTTGAATGCGGATTACAGGGTCAAAGGTAGGGTTCTGAGGAATGTGGAGGAACAGAGAGACCTTGGGGTCCATATCCACAGATCTCTGAAGGTTGCCACTCAAGTGGATAGAGCTGTGAAGAAGGCCTATAGTGTGTTAGCTTTTATTAACAGGGGGTTGGAGTTTAAGAGCCGTGGGGTTATGCTGCAACTGTACAGGACCTTGGTGAGACCACATTTGGAGTATTGTGTGCAGTTCTGGTCACCTCACTATAAGAAGGATGTGGAAGCGCTGGAAAGAGTGCAGAGGAGATTTACCAGGATGCTGCCTGATTTGGAGGATAGGTCTTATGAGGAAAGGTTGAGGGAGCTAGGGCTGTTCTCTTTAGAGCGGAGGAGGTTGAGAGGCGACTTAGTCGAGGTTTATAAGATGATGAGGGGGATAGATAGAGTGAACGTTCAAAGACTATTTCCTCGGGTGGATGGAGCTATTACAAGGGGGCATAACTATAAGATTCATGGTGGGAGATATCGGAGGGATGTCCGAGGTGGGTTCTTTACTCAGAGAGTGGTTGGGGTGTGGAATGGACTGCCTGCTGTGATAGTGGAGTCAGACACTTTAGGAACATTTAAGCGGTTATTGGATAGGCACATGGAGCACACCAGGATGGTAGGGAGTGGGATAGCTTGATCTTGGTTTCAGATAAAGCTCGGCACAACATCGTGGGCCGAAGGGCCTGTTCTGTGCTGTACTGTTCTATGTTCACTCTCCCACCCTCCAACTCTCCCTCTCTCCCACCCTCCAACTCTCCCACCCTCCCAGTCTCCCACCTTCCCAGTCTCCCACCTCCCAGTCTCCCACCCTCCCAGTCTCCCACCCTCCCAGTCTCCCACCCTCACTCTCTCACCCTCCCACTCTCACTCTCTCTCTCTCACTCGCTCTCAATCTCTCACTGTCTCTCTCTTTCTTTCTCTCTCTCACTGTGTCTCATTCTCTCTCCCACTCTCTCTCTCTCACACTCACCCACTTTCTCTCTCTCACTCTCTCTCAATCACTCTCTCACTCTCACCCTCCCACTCTCTCACTCCCATTCTCATTCTCTCACTCGCTCTCAATCTCTCACTGTCTCTCCCACTCTCACTTGCACTCCCATTCCCACTCTCACTCTCTCACTCACTCCCACCCTCACTCTCTCCCTCGCTGCCTCATGCACACACACACACACTCTCTCACTCTGTCTCTCTCACACACACAGTCAGTATTCTCACAGCACCAGGTTAAAGTCCAACAGGTCTATTTGGTAGCACGAGCTTTTGGAGCGTTGCCGCTGCATCAGGTGAGTGCTTTCTCAAGTGAGGAGACCAAGTTATTGCCTCCCCCCTCGGTGCTCCCTCACATCCTCTAAAACTCACCCCGGGGAGGGTGAGGGGTGCAGAGAGGGAGGAGGCCCGGCCAAAGTTGGGGCGGTGGGGGGGGGGTCCTTCGGCCCCACTTCCGGGGCTGTGTCCAGCGGCCGGATGTCCGCAGAATGGGAGCGCTGCGGTGTCTGCGTTCTGTGACCGGAGGGTGGACAACGCTGGGTCTGGGAAGCAGAATAAATCCGATGAACCGAGGGACAGATCAAAGGGGCAGGTACTTAAAGGGGAAGGGGGGGGAAAGTGGGGGGAGAGTGGGGGGGATATTGCCCTTGGATGAAACAGAGCTTTAAACTCTGGATGAGCACCATCGGAGGTTACAGCAGGATATAGGTCAGTTGGAGACTTGGGCGGAGAGATGGCGGATGGAGTTTAATCCGGGCAAATGTGAGGTAATGCATTTTGGAAGGTCTAATACAGATGGGAAATATACAGTAAATGGCAGAACCCTGAAGAGTATTGATAGGCAGAGGGATCTGGGTGTACAGGTACACAGGTCACTGAAAGTGGCAATGCAGGTGGAGAAGGTAGTCAAGAAGGCATACGGCATGCTTGCCTTCATCGGCCGGGGCATTGAGTTTAAAAATTGGCAAGTCATGTTGCAGCTTTAGAGAACCTTAGTTAGGCCGCACTTGGAATATAGTGTTCAATTCTGGTCGCCTCACTACCAGAAGGATGTGGAGGCTTTGGAGAGGGTACAGAAAAGATTTACCAGGATGTTGCCTGGTATGGAGGGCATTAGCTATGAGGAGAGGTTGGAGAAACTCGGTTTGTTCTCACTGGAACGACGGAGGTTGAGGGGCGACCTGATAGAAGTCTACAAGATTATGAGGGGCATGGACAGAGTGGATAGTCAGAAGCTTTTTCCCCAGGGTGGAAGAGTCAATTACTGGGGGGCACAGGTTTAAGGTGCGAGGGGCAAGGTTTAAAGGAGATGTACGAGGCGGATTTTTTACACAGAGGGTGGTGGGTGCCTGGAACTCGCTGCCGGGGGAGGGAGTGGAAGTGGGGGACACTACGACAACGGATGAATGAACACCGCTCGACAATCACCAGGCAAGAGTGTTCTCTTCCTGTGGGGGAGCACTTCAGCGGTCACGGGCATTCGGCCTCTGATCTTCGGGTAAGCGTTCTCCAAGGCGGCCTTCACGACACACGACAGCGCAGAGTCGCTGAGCAGAAACTGATAGCCAAGTTCCGCACACATGAGGACGGGATCTTGGGTTCATGTCACACTATCTGTAACCTCCATGACTTGCCTGGGCTTGCAAAATCTCACTAACTGTCCTGGCTGGAGACAATACACATCTCTTTAACCTGTGTTTAACCCTCTCTCCACTCACATTGTCTGTACCTTTAAGACTTGATTACCTGTAAAGACTCGTATTCCAACCACTATTTTGTAAATTGAGTTTGTGTCTTTATATGCCCTGTTTTTGTGAACACAATTCCCACCGACCTGACGAAGGAGCAGCGCTCCGAAAGCTTGTGTGGCTTTTGCTACCAAATAAACCTGTTGGACTTTAACCTGGTGTTGTTAAACTTCTTACGGAGGGACTGGAAGCGGATACGGTAGTGAGTTTTAAGGGGCGTCTTGACAAATCCATGAATAGGATGGGAATAGAGGGATATGGTCCCCGGAAGGGTAGGGGGTTTTAGTTCAGTCGGGCAGCATGGTCGGTGCAGGCTTGGAGGGGCCGAAGGGCCTGTTCCTGTGCTGTAATTTTCTTTGTTCTTTCTTCTTTATGTATTAGCAAATAGTGAAAAGTATTGTTTCTTGTGCGGTGTTCATTCATCCGTTGTCGTAGTGTCCCCCACCTCCACTACCTCCCCCGGCAGCGAGTTCCAGGCACCCACCACCCTCTGTGTAAAAAATCTGCCTCGTACATCTCCTTTAAACCTTGTCCCTCGCACCTTAAACCTGTGCCTCGAGTAATGGACTCTTCCACCCTGGGAAAAAGCTTCTGACTATCCACTCTGTCCATGCCTCTCATAATCTTGCAGACTTCTATCAGGTCTCCCCTCAACCTCCATCACTCCAGTGAGAACAAACCGAGTTTCTCCAACCTCTCCTCATAGCTAATGCCCTCCATACCAGGCAACATCCTGGTAAATCTTTTCTGTACCCTCTCCAAAGCCTCCACATCCTTCTGGTAGTGTGGCGACCAGAATTGAACACTATATTCCAAGTGCGGCCTAACTAAGGTTCTATAAAGCTGCAACATGACTTGCCAATTTTTAAACTCAATGCCCCGGCCGATGAAGGCAAGCATGCCGTATGCCTTCTTGACTACCTTCTCCACCTGCGTTGCCACTTTCAGTGACCGTTCATAGAGAAGGAAAGGAGAGGGTGCAGAATGTAGTGTTACAGTCACAGCTAGGGTGTAGAGAAAGACCAACTTAAAGTAAAGTTTAATTACCAGTGTCACAGGTGAGGCTTAATAATAATAATACATAGAATCATAGAAACCCTACAGTACAGAAAGAGGCCATTCGGCCCATTGAGTCTGCACCGACCACAATCCCACCCAGGCCCTACCCCCATATCTACCCGCTAATCCCTCTAACCTACACATCTCAGGACTCTAATGGGCAATTTTTAACCTGGCCAATCAACCTAACCCGCACATCTTTGGACTGTGGGAGGAAACCGGAGCACCCGGAGGAAACCCACGCAGACACGGGGAGAATGTACAGACTCCGCACAGACAGTGACCCGAGCCGGGAATCGAACCCAGGTCCCTGGAGCTGTGAAGCAGCAGTGCTAACCCACTGTGCTACCGTACCACCCCAAATGTTAGGTGGCTTTCACCTCACTCGATTTGTTGACACGGGGGAGTGATGTCTGAGTGGTATCATCGCTAGACTATTCAATCCAGAAACTCAGCTCATGTTCTGGGGGACTTGGGTTCGAATCCCGACAACGGCAGGTGGTGGAATTTGAATTCAATAAAAAAATATCTGGAATTAGGAATCTACTGATGACCCATTGTCGATTGTGGGGGAAAAACCCAACTGGTTCACTAATGCCCCCTTGAGGGAAGGAAATCTGCCGCCCTTACCCCACATGTTGGAGCTGATTTATTAGCATCACAGGTCGGCTTACATTAACACTGCAATGAAGTTACTCTGAGAATCCCCTAGTCGCCACACTCCGGCACCTGTTCCGGTTACACTGAGGGAGAATTTACCATAGCCAATCCACCCTAACCTACACATCTTTGGACACTAAGGGCCAATTTAGCACGGCCAATCCACCCTAACCTGCACATCTTTGGACACTAAGGGACAATTTAGCATGGCCAATCCACCCTAACCTGCACATCTTTGGACACTAAGGGACAATTTAGCACGGCCAATCCACCCTAACCTGCACATCTTTGGACACTAAGGGACAATTTAGCATGGCCAATCCACCCTAACCTGCACATCTTTGGACACTAAGGGACAATTTAGCACGGCCAATCCACCCTAACCTGCATATCTTTGGACACTAAGGGACAATTTAGCACGGCCAATCCACCTAACCTGCACATCTTTGGACACTAAGGGACAATTTAGCATGGCCAATCCACCCTAACCTACACATCTTTGGACACTAAGGGACAATTTAGCATGGCCAATCCACCCTAACCTGCACATCTTTGGACACTAAGGGACAATTTAGCATGGCCAATCCACCCTAACCTGCACATCTTTGGACACTAAGGGACAATTTAGCACGGCCAATCCACCCTAACCTGCATATCTTTGGACACTAAGGGACAATTTAGCACGGCCAATCCACCTAACCTGCACATCTTTGGACACTAAGGGACAATTTAGCATGGCCAATCCACCCTAACCTGCACATCTTTGGACACTAAGGGACAATTTAGCATGGCCAATCCACCCTAACCTGCACATCTTTGGACACTAAGGGACAATTTAGCACGACCAATCCACCTAACCTGCACATCTTTGGACACTAAGGGACAATTTAGCATGGCCAATCCACCCTAACCTGCACATCTTTGGACACTAAGGGACAATTTAGCACGGCCAATCCACCTAACCTGCACATCTTTGGACACTAAGGGACAATTTAGCACGGCCAATTGTCCTAACCTACACATCTTTGGACACTAAGGGACAATTTAGCACGGCCAATCCACCTAACCTACACATCTTTGGACACTAAGGGACAATTTAGCATGGCCAATCCACCCTCACCTGCACATCTTTGGACACTAAGGGACAATTTAGCACGGCCAATCCACCTAACCTGAACATCTTTGGACACTAAGGGACAATTTAGCACGGCCAATCCACCTAACCTGCACATCTTTGGACACTAAGGGACAATTTAGCATGGCCAATCCACCCTAACCTGCACATCTTTGGACACTAAGGGACAATTTAGCACGGCCAATCCACCCTAACCTGCACATCTTTGGACACTAACGGACAATTTAGCATGGCCAATCCACCATAACCTGCACATCTTTGGACACTAAGGGACAATTTAGCACGGCCAATCCACCCTAACCTACACATCTTTTGGACTGTGGGAGGGAAACCGGAGCACCCGGAGGAAACCCACACAGACACGGGGAGAACGTGCAGATCCCACACAGACAGTGACCCGAGCCGGGAATCGAACCGGGGTCCCTGGTGCTGTGAGGCAGCAGCGCTAACCACCCGTGTCGCCGTGCTGCCTTCATCGAGAGTGGATTTGAGTGTAGGAACAAGGACATTTTACCGCAATTGTATAGGTCCCGGCCGCTGTGAGCCAGCAGTGCTAACCCCCCCCCCGCATTAGTGTCGGGGGGGATTAATGAGGTAAATATGTGGGGTTACGGGAATAGGGCCTGGGTGGGATTGTGGTCGGTGCAGACTCGATGGGCCGAATGGCCTCCTTCTGCACTTTAGGTATTCTATGAAAAGCAGCCCGCCAAGGCCCAGTGGATAAATCAGACTGCCTGCGCACCCCGCTCCGCTCTCGCCGCCCTTCCAGAACAGGACAGCGAAGAGAAATGCTTACGCGGATGGCTGTCGGAAGATGGAGTTCCGTGAAGTGGCAGTCAACTGTTGGGAGAAAGAGTGGGCGTCTGGTTAGAACATGAGAATTGAAATAACAAGACACCTCCTGACTCCCCCCAAAGTCTGTCCCACCATCTACAAGGAGACAAGTCAGGAGTGTGGTGGAATATTCTCCGCTTGCCTGGCTGGGAGCGCCTCCGACAACACTCGAGAAGCTCGACACCGTCCAGGACAAAGCAGCCCCGCTCTGATGGGCGCCCCATCCACACACATTCGCTCCCTCCACCACCCACGCACCGTGGCAGCAGTGTGTGTGTGTACCGTCTATAAGATACACCGCAGCGACTCGCCGAGGCTCCTTCGACAGCACCTTCCAAACCCGCCACCGTCGAGAAGGACGGGGGGGGGGGGGGGGGGGGGGGTGGGCAGTGCAGAAGACATATGGGGAACACCACCGCCTGCAAGTTCCCCCCACTCCGAGCCCCGCTCGCCGTCCCGACTTTTAATTTGATTTTCTTAAATCATGCGACGGAGGTTGAGGGAGACCTGATAGAAGTCTACAAGATTATGAGGGGCATGGACAGAGTGGATAGTCAGAAGCTTTTCCCCCAGGGTGGGAGAGTCAATTACTCGGGGGCACAGGTTTAAGGTGCGAGGGGCAAGGTTTAAAGGAGATGTACGAGGCAGATTTTTTACACAGAGGGTGGTGGGTGCCTGGAACTCGCTGCTGGGGGAGGGAGTGGAAGCGGATATGGTAGTGAGTTTTAAGGGGCGTTTTGACAAATACATGAATAGGATGGGAATAGAGGGATATGGTCCCCGGAAGGGGAGGGGGTTTTAGTTAAGTCGGGCAGCATGGTCGGTGCAGGCTTGGAGGGGCCGAAGGGCCTGTTCCTGTGCTGTAATTTTCTTTGTTATTTGTTTATTGGGAGACAGTGAAAAGTATTGTTTCTTGCTCACTCGGTTCGATTCCCGGTTTGGGTCACTGCCTGTGTGGAAATGTGTCTATTTTAACGCCAGGAGTGTAGTGAATAAAGTGGATGAGCTTAGAGTGTGGATCGATCCTTGGAAGTGTGATGTGGTGGCCATTACGGAGACTTGGGGACAGGGACAGGACTGGTTACTTCACGTTCTCCCCGTGTCTGCGTGGGTTTCCTCCGGGTGCTCCGGTTTCCTCCCACACTTCAAAGATGTGTAGGTTAGTTGGATTGGACATGATAAGTTGTCCCTTAGTGTCCAAAGATGTGTAGGTTAGGTGGATTGGCCATGCTAAATTGTCCCTTAGTGTCCAAAGATGTGTAGGTTAGGTGAATTGGCCATGCTAAATTGCCCCTTAGTGTCCAAAGATGTGTAGGTTAGGGTGGATTGGCCATGCTAAATTGTCCCTTAGTGTCCAATGATGTGCAGGTTAGGGTGGATTGGCCATGCTAAATTGCCCCTTAGTGTCCAAAGATGTGCAGGTTAGGGGGATTGGCCATGATAAATTGTCCCTTAGTGTCCAAAGATGTGTAGGTTAGGGTGGATTCGCCGTGCTAAATTGCCCCTTCGTGTCCAAAGATGTGCAGGTTCGGGAGATTGGCCATGTTAAATTGTCCCTTAGTGTCCAAAGATGTGCAGGTTAGGGTGGATTGGTCATACTAAATTGTCCCTTAGTGTCCAAAGATGTGCAGGTTAGGTGGATTGGCCATGCTAAATTGTCCCTTAGTGTCCAAAGATGTGTAGGTTAGGTGGATTGGCCGTGCTAAATTGTCCCTTAGTGTCCAAAGATGTGTTGGTCAGGTGGATTGGCCATGCTAAATTGTCCCTTAGTGTCCAAAGATGTGTAGGTCAGGTGGATTGGCTGTTCTAAATTGTCCCTTAGTGTCCAAAGATGTGCAGGTTAGGGGGATTGGCCATGCTATATTGTCCCTTAGTGTCCAAAGATGTGCAGGTTAGGGTGGATTGGCCATGCTAAATTGTCCCTTAGTGTCCAAAGATGTGCAGGTTAGGGTGGATTGGCCATGCTAAATTGTCCCTTAGTGTCCAAAGATGTGCGGGTTAGGGTGGATTGGCCATGCTAAATTGCCCCTTAGTGTCCAAAGATGTGCAGGTTAGGGTGGATTGGCCATGCTAAATTGTCCCTTAGTGTCCAAAGATGTGCAGGTTAGGGTGGATTGGCCGTGCTAAATTGTCCCTTAGTGTCCAAAGATGTGCGGGTTAGGGTGGATTGGCCATGCTAAATTGTCCCTTAGTGTCCAAAGATGTGTAGGTTAGGGTGGATTGGCCATGCTAAATTGTCCCTTAGTGTCCAAAGATGTGCGGGTTAGGGTAGATTGGCCATGCTAAATTGTCCCTTAGTGTCCAAAGATGTGTAGGTTAGGGTGGATTGGCCATGCTAAATTGCCCCTTAGTGTCCAAAGATGTGCAGGTTAGGGTGGATTGGCCGTGCTAAATTGCCCCTTGGTGTCCCAAAGATGTGGTTAGGGTGGATTGGCCGTGCTAAATTGCCCCTTAGAGTCCAAAGATGTGCAGGTTAGGGTGGATTGGCCGTGCTAAATTGTCCCTTAGTGTCCAAAGATGTGCAGGTTAGGGAGGATTGGCCGTGCTAAATTGTCCCTTAGTGTCCAAAGATGTGCAGGTTAGGGTGGATTGGCCGTGCTAAATTGTCCCTTAGTGTCCAAAGATGTGCAGGTTAGGTGGATTGGCCGTGCTAAATTGTCCCTTAGTGTCCAAAGATGTGCAGGTTAGGGTGGATTGGCCATGCTAAATTGTCCCTTAGTGTCCAAAGATGTGCAGGTTAGGGGGGATTGGCCATGCTAAATTGTCCCTTAGTGTCCAAAGATGTGTAGGTTAGGGTGGATTGGCCGTGCTAAATTGTCCCTTAGTGTCCAAAGATGTACAGGTTAGGGTGGATTGGCCATGCTAAATTGTCCCTTAGTGTCCAAAGATGTGTCGGTTAGGGTGGATTGGCCGTGCTAAATTGTCCCTTAGTGTCCAAAGATGTGTAGGTTAGGGTGGATTGGCCATGCTAAATTGTCCCTTAGTGTCCAAAGATGTGCAGGTTAGGGTGGATTGGCCATGTTAAATTGTCCCTTAGTGTCCAAAGATGTGCAGGTTAGGGTGGATTGGTCATGCTAAATTGTCCCTTTGTGTCCAAAGATGTGCAGGTTAGGAGGATTGGCCATGCTAAATTGTCCCTTAGTGTCCAAAGATGTGTAGGTTAGGGTGGATTGGCCGTGCTAAATTGTCCCTTAGTGTCCAAAGATGTGTAGGTTAGGGTGGATTGGCCATGCTAAATTGTCCCTTAGTGTCCAAAGATGTGCAGGTTAGGGTGGATTGGCCGTGCTAAATTGTCCCTTAGTGTCCAAAGATGTGTAGGTTAGGGTGGATTGGCCGTGCTAAATTGTCCCTTAGTGTCCAAAGATGTGTAGGTAAGGGTGGATTGGCCGTGCTAAATTGTCCCTTAGTGTCCAAAGATGTGCGGGTTAGGGTGGATTGGCCATGCTAAATTGCCCCTTAGTGTCCAAAGATGTGCAGGTTAGGGTGGATTGGCCGTGCTAAATTGTCCCTTAGTGTCCAAAGATGTGCAGGTTAGGGTGGATTGGCCGTGCTAAATTGTCCCTTAGTGTCCAAAGATGTGCGGGTTAGGGTGGATTGGCCATGCTAAATTGTCCCTTAGTGTCCAAAGATGTGCGGGTTAGGGTGGATTGGCCATGCTAAATTGTCCCTTAGTGTCCAAAGATGTACGGGTTAGGGTGGATTGGCCATGCTAAATTGTCCCTTAGTGTCCAAAGATGTGTAGGTTAGGGTGGATTGGCCATGCTAAATTGTCCCTTAGTGTCCAAAGATGTGCGGGTTAGGGTGGATTGGCCATGCTAAATTGTCCCTTAGTGTCCAAAGATGTGTAGGTTAGGGTGGATTGGCCATGCTAAATTGCCCCTTAGTGTCCAAAGATGTGCAGGTTAGGGTGGATTGGCCGTGCTAAATTGCCCCTTAGTGTCCCAAAGATGTGCAGGTTAGGTGGATTGGCCGTGCTAAATTGTCCCTTAGTGTCCAAAGATGTGCAGGTTAGGGTGGATTGGCCATGCTAAATTGTCCCTTAGTGTCCAAAGATGTGTAGGTTAGGGTGGATTGGCCATGCTAAATTGTCCCTTAGTGTCCAAAGATGTGCAGGTTAGGGTGGATTGGCCATGTTAAATTGTCCCTTAGTGTCCAAAGATGTGCAGGTTAGGGTGGATTGGTCATGCTAAATTGTCCCTTTGTGTCCAAAGATGTGCAGGTTAGGAGGATTGGCCATGCTAAATTGTCCCTTAGTGTCCAAAGATGTGTAGGTTAGGGTGGATTGGCCGTGCTAAATTGTCCCTTAGTGTCCAAAGATGTGGAGGTTAGGGTGGATTGGCCATGCTAAATTGTCCCTGAGTGTCCAAAGATGTGCAGGTTAGGGTGGATTGGCCGTGCTAAATTGTCCCTTAGTGTCCAAAGATGTGTAGGTTAGGGTGGATTGGCCGTGCTAAATTGTCCCTTAGTGTCCAAAGATGTGTAGGTTAGGGTGGATTGGCCGTGCTAAATTGTCCCTTAGTGTTCAAAGATGTGTAGGTTAGGGTGGATTGGCCATGCTAAATTGTCACTTAGTGTCCAAAGATGTGTAGGCTAGGGTGGATTGGCCATGCTAAATTGTCCCTTAGTGTCCAAAGATGTGTAGGTTAGGGTGGATTGGCCGTGCTAAATTGTCCCTTAGTGTCCAAAGATGTTGCCGATTGGATAGGTAACTAGCTATCTGATCGAAGACAGAGGGTGGTGGTGGATGGAAAATTTTCGGACTGGAGGCAGGTTGCTAGCGGAGTGCCGCAGGGATCGGTGCTTGGTCCTCTGCTCTTTGTGATTTTTATTAATGACTTAGAGGAGGGGGCTGAAGGGTGGATCAGTAAATTTGCTGATGACACCAAGATTGGTGGAGTAGTGGATGAGGTGGAGGGCTGTTGTAGGCTGCAAAGAGACATAGATAGGATGCAAAGCTGGGCTGAAAAATGGCAAATGGAGTTTAACCCTGATAAATGTGAGGTGATTCATTTTGGTAGGACTAATTTAAATGTGGATTACAGGGTCAAAGGTAGGGTTCTGAAGACTGTGGAGGAACAGAGAGATCTTGGGGTCCATATCCACAGATCTCTAAAGGTTGCCACTCAAGTGGATAGAGCTGTGAAGAAGGCATATAGTGTGTTAGCTTTTATTAACAGGGGGTTGGAGTTTAAGAGCCGTGGGGCTATGCTGCAACTGTACAGGACCTTGGTGAGACCGCATTTGGAATATTGCGTGCAGTTCTGGTCACCTCACTATAAGAAGGATGTGGAAGCGCTGGAAAGAGTGCAGAGGAGATTTACCAGGATGCTGCCTGGTTTGGAGCGTCGGTCTTATGAGGAAAGGTTGAGGGAGCTGGGGCTGTTCTCTCTGGAGCGGAGGAGATTGAGGGGAGACTTAATAGAGGTTTATAAAATGATGAAGGGGATAGATCGAGTGAACGTTCAAAGACTATTTCCTCGGGTGGATGGAGCTATTACAAGGGGGCATAACTATAGGGTTCGTGGTGGGAGATACAGGACGGATATCAGAGGTAGGTTCTTCACGCAGAGAGTGGTTGGGGTGTGGAATGGACTGCCTGCAGTGATAGTGGAGTCAGACACTTTAGGAACATTTAAGCGGTTATTGGATAGGCACATGGAGCACACCAGGATGGTAGGGAGTGGGATAGCTTGATCTTGGTTTCAGATGAAGGTCGGCACAACATCGTGGGCCGAAGGGCCTGTTCTGTGCTGTAATGTTCTATGTTCTATGTTCTAGGTTAGGGTGGATTGGCCGTGCTAAATTGTCCCTTAGTGTCCAAAGATGTGTAGGTTAGGGTGGATTGGCCATGCTAAATTGTCCCTTAGTGTCCAAAGATGTGTAGGTTAGGGTGGATTGGCCATGCTAAATTGTCGCTTAGTGTCCAAAGATGTGCTGGTTAGGGTGGATTGGCCGTGCTAAACTGCCCCTTAGTGTCCAAAGATGTGCAGGTTTAGGGTGGATTGGCCGTGCTAAATTGTCCCTTAGTGTCCAAAGATGTGCAGGTTAGGGTGGATTGGCCATGTTAAATTGTCCCTTAGTGTCCAAAGATGTGCAGGTTATGGTGGATTGGCCATGCTAAATTGTCCCTTAGTGTCCAAAGATGTGCAGGTTATGGTGGATTGGCCATGCTAAATTGTCCCTTAGTGTCCAAAGATGTGCAGGTTAGGGTGGATTGGCCGTGCTAAATTGCCCCTTAGTGACATGTGGATTAGCAGGGTAAATACATGGAGTTAAGGAAATAGGGTGGGATTGTTGTCGGTTCAGGCTCGATGACCTCCTCCCGCACGGCTGGGGTTCTATTTAAGATTCCCACTGGTGGGAGTCTGTGCGAAGGATGTTTCGGACTCTGATGCAGCCACAGTTTGTGGTGATGAATTCCAGGCTGTCACTCACCCACTGTGTGAAGGAATGGGTTTTGTTTGACCTCTCTCTCTCTCTCTCTCTCTGCAGCTGGCAACGCAAAGTGTTTTGAGTTCTGCGCTCGACTCACTTCCCTCCCGCTGAGGCTGGGGGAAGACGTAAACAATCTATCTGCCTTCACCCGTCACCCTTCACGGTTCGTTAAGAACATAGGAAGTAGGAGCCAGGAGTGGGCCATCCGCCCCCTCGAGCCTGCTCCGCCATTCAAAAAGATCACGGCTGATCTTTCCGTGGACTCAGCTCCACTTACCCGCCCGCTCACCACAACCCTTAATTCCTTCAAAAATCTATCTATCCTTCCCTTAAAAAACATTCAACGAGGGAGCCTCAGCTGGGCAGGGAATTCCCACAGATTCACAACCCTTTGTGTGAAGAAGTTCCTCCTCAACTCAGTCCCAAATCTGCTCCCCCTTATTTTGAGGCCATGCCCCCTAGTTCTAGTTTCACCCACCAGTGGAAACAACTTCCCTGCTTTTACCATTTAAATAATAATAAATTTCGCTGTTGTTCCTACCTCACGTTGTTTATTCTACCCATTTAAGTATGCATCAGCACCAACCCTCATGTCTGAGAGAAGGGAGCGGGTGGGAGTAGGGGGAGATTCCACTCCACGCTCATAATTATAGACGCCACAGTGGGTTAGCACTGCTGGCTCACAGCGCCAGGGACCCGGGTTCGATTCCCAGCTCGGGTCACTGTCTGTGTGGAGTTTGCACATTCTCACCATGTCTGCGTGGGTTTCCTCCGGGTGCTCCGGTTTCCTCCCACAGTCCAAAAATGTGCAGGTTAGGTGGATTGGCCATGCTAAATTGTCCCTTAGTGTCCAAAGATGTGCAGGTTAGGGTGGATTGGCCATGCTAAATTGTCCCTTAGTGTCCAAAGGTGTGCAGGTTAGGTAGATTGGCCGTGCTAAATTGCCCCTTAGTATCCAAAGGTGTACAGGTTATGTGGATTGGCCATGCTAAAAAGCCCCTTAGTGTCCAAAGATGTGCGGGTTAGATGGATTGGCCGTGCTAAATTGCCCCTTAGTGTCCAAAGATGTGCAGGTTAGGTGGATTGGCCGTGCTAAATTGCCCCTTAGTGTCCAAAGATGTGCGGGTTAGGTGGATTGGCCGTGCTAAATTGCCCCTTAAATGGTAAATGGTAGGACTCTGAAGAGTGCAGTTGAACAGAGGGATCTGGGAATACAGGTACAGAATTCCCTAAAAGTGACGCCACAGGTGGATAGGGTCGTAAAGAGTGCCTTTGGTACATTGGCCTTTATAAATCGGAGTATCGAGTATAAAAGTTGGAGTGTTATGGTAAGGTTATATAAGGCATTGGTGAGGCCGAATTTGGAGTATTGTGTACAGTTTTGGTCACCTAGTTACAGGAAGGATGTAAATAAGATTGAAAGAGTGCAGAGAAGGTTCACAAGGATGTTGCCGGGACTTGAGAAGCTGAGTTACAGAGAGAGATTGAATAGGTTGGGACTTTATTCCCTGGAGCGTAGAAGATTGAGGGGAGATTTGATAGAGGTGTATAAGATTTTGATGGGTATAGATAGAGTGAATGCAAGCAGGCTTTTTCCGCTGAGGCTCGGGGAGAAAAAAACCAGAGGGCATGGGTTAAGGGTGAAAGGAGAAAAGTTTAAAGGGAATATTAGGGGGGGCTTCTTCACGCAGAGAGTGGTGGGAGTGTGGAATGAGCTGCCGGATAAAGTGGTAAATGCGGGGTCACTTTTAACATTTAAGAAAAACTTGGACGGGTTCATGGATGAGAGGGGTGTGGAGGGATATGGTCCAAGTGCAGGTCAGTGGGACGAGGCATAAAATGGTTCGGCACAGACAAGGGCCAAAAGGCCTGTTTCTGAGCTGTAATTTTCTATGGTTCTATGGTTCTATGGATTGGCCATGCTAAATTGCCCCTTAGTGTCCAAAGATGTGCAGGTTAGGGTGGATTGGCCATGCTAAACTGCCCCTTAGTGTCCAAAGATGTGCAGGTTAGGGGGATTGGCCGTGCTAAATTGTCACTTAGTATCCAAAGATGTGCGGGTTAGGTGGATTGGCCGTGCTAAATTGTCCCTTAGTGTCCAAAGATGTGTAGGTTAGGGTGGATTGGCCATGCTAAATTGTCCCTTAGTGTCCAAAGATGTGCAGGTTAGGTGGATTGGCCATGTTAAATTGTCCCTTCGTGTCCAAAGATGTGCAGGTTAGGTGGATTGGCCATGCTAAATTGCCCCTTAGTGTCCAAAGATGTGCAGGTTAGGGTGGATTGGCCATGCTAAATTGTCCCTTAGTGTCCAACGATGTGTAGGTTAGGGTGGATTGGCCATGTTAAATTGTCCCTTAGTGTCCAAAGATGTGCAGGTTAGGGTGGATTGGCCATGCTAAATTGTCCCTTAGTGTCCAAAGATGTGCAGGTTAGGGTGGATTGGCCATGCTAAATTGTCTCTTAGTGTCCAAAGATGTGCAGGTTAGGTGGATTGGCCATGCTAAATTGTCCCTTAGTGTCCAAAGATGTGCAGGTTAGGGTGGATTGGCCATGCTAAATTGTCCCTTAGTGTCCAAAGATGTGTAGGTTAGGGTGGATTGGCCATGCTAAATTGTCCCTTAGTGTCCAAAGATGTGCAGGTTAGGGTGGATTGGCCATGCTAAATTGTCCCTTAGTGTCCAAAGATGTGCAGGTTAGGGTGGATTGGCTGTGCTAAATTGTCCCTTAGTGTCCAAATATGTGTAGGTTAGGGTGGATTGGCCATGCTAAATTGTCCCTTCGTGCCCAAAGATGTGCAGGTTAGGTGGATTGGCCATGCTAAATTGTCCCTTAGTGTCCAAAGATGTGCAGGTTAGGTGGATTGGCCATGCTAAATTGCCCCTTAGTGTCCAAAGATGTGCAGGTTAGGGTGGATTGGCCATGCTAAATTGTCCCTTAGTGTCCAACGATGTGTAGGTTAGGGTGGATTGGCCATGTTAAATTGTCCCTTAGTGTCCAAAGATGTGCAGGTTAGGGTGGATTGGCCATGCTAAATCGTCTCTTAGTGTCCAAAGATGTGCAGGTTAGGTGGATTGGCCATGCTAAATTGTCCCTTAGTGTCCAAAGATGTGCAGGTTAGGGTGGATTGGCCATGCTAAATTGCCCCTTAGTGTCCAAAGATGTGCAGGTTAGGGTGGATTGGCCATGCTAAATTGTCCCTTAGTGTCCAAAGATGTGTAGGTTAGGGTGGATTGGCCATGCTAAATTGTCCCTTAGTGTCCAAAGATGTGCAGGTTAGGGTGGATTGGCCATGCTAAATTGTCCCTTAGTGTCCAAAGATGTGCAGGTTAGGGTGGATTGGCCATGCTAAATTGTCCCTTAGTGTCCAAATATGTGTAGGTTAGGGTGGATTGGCCATGCTAAATTGTCCCTTCGTGCCCAAAGATGTGCAGGTTAGGTGGATTGGCCATGCTAAATTGTCCCTTAGTGTCCAAAGATGTGCAGGTTAGGTGGATTGGCCATGCTAAATTGCCCCTTAGTGTCCAAAGATGTGCAGGTTAGGGTGGATTGGCCATGCTAAATTGTCCCTTAGTGTCCAAAGATGTGCAGGTTAGGTGGATTGGCCATGCTAAATTGTCCCTTAGTGTCCAAAGATGTGCAGGTTAGGGTGGATTGGCCATGCTAAATTGCCCCTTAGTGTCCAAAGATGTGCAGGTTAGGGTGGATTGGCCATGCTAAATTGTCCCTTAGTGTCCAAAGATGTGCGGGTTAGGGTGGATTGGCCATGCTAAATTCTCCCTTAGTGTCCAAAGATGTGCAGGTTAGGTGGATTGGCCATGCTAAATTGTCCCTTAGTGTCCAAAGATGTGCAGGTTAGGGTGGATTGGCCGTGCTAAATTGTCCCTTAGTGTCCAAAGATGTGTAGGTTAGGGTGGATTGGCCATGCTAAATTGTCCCTTAGTGTCCAAAGATGTGCAGGTTAGGGTGGATTGGCCATGCTAAATTGCCCCTTAGTGTCCAAAGATGTGCAGGTTAGGGTGGATTGGCCATGCTAAATTGCCCCTTAGTGTCCAAAGATGTGCAGGTTAGGGTGGATTGGCCATGCTAAGTTGTCCCTTAGTGCCAGGCACATTTGCAGGGTAAATACAAAGAGAACAATGAACAGTACAGCACAGGAACAGGCCCTTCGGCCCTCCAAGCCTGTGCCGATCCTGATGCCCTCACTAAACTATAAAAAAAAAACCTTCCGCCCTTACTCGGTCCCTATCCCTCTATTCCCTCCATATTCATGGACACATCCGGATGTTCTTCATTGTATCTAATGTACCTGTTTCCACCTCTGACAGCGCGTTCTGGACACCCATCACTCTCTGCGTGAAAAACCTTCCGCCGCATATCCCCCTTAAACTGTCCCCCTCTCATAGGTGCAGAAGGAGGCCATTCGGCCCATCGAGTCTGCACCGACCACAGTCCCAGCCAGGCCCAATCCCTGCAATCCGATATACTTACCTTTCTAATCCCCTCACTCTCGGGTCAATTTAGCACGGCCAATCAACATAACCTTTCGGACTGTGGGAGGAAACCCACGCAGACACGGGGGGAATGTTCAAACTCCGCACAGACAGTGACCCGAGGCCGGGAATCGAACCCGGGTCCCTGGCGCTGTGAGGCAGCTGTGCCAACCCACTGTGTCACCGTGCCGCCCGTCTCTCACCTTGAACTTGCACCCCCTTGAAGTTGACGCTGCCACCCTGGGAAGAAGCCCCTGACTATCCACCCTGTCCATGCCTCTCGTACTTTTGTAGATCTCAATCAGGTCTCCCCTCAACCTCCGCCTTTTCACAGTAACTTCATTGCAGCGTTAATATAAGCCTCACCTGTGACACTGGTAATTAAACTTTACTTTAAGTTGGTCTTTCTCTACACCCTAGCTGTGACTGTAACACTACATTCTGCACCCTCTCCTTTCCTTCTCTATGAACGGTATGCTCTGTCTGGAAAGCGCACAAGAAACAATACTTTTCACTATTTGCTAATACATAAAGAACAAAGAAAATTACAGCACAGGATCAGGCCCTTCGGCCCCTCCAAGCCTGCACCGACCATGCTGCCCGACTGAACTAAAACCCCCTACCCTTCCGGGGACCAGATCCCTCTATTCCCATCCTATTCATGTATTTGTCAAGACGCCCCTTAAAAGTCACTATCGTATCCGCTTCCACTACCCCGGCAGCGAGTTCCAGGCACCCACCACCCTCTGTGTAAAAAATCTGCCTCGTACATCTCCTTTAAACCTTGCCCCTCGCACCTTAAACCTGTGCCTCTCGTAATGGACTCTTCCACCCTGGGAAAAAGCTTCTGACTATCCACTCTGTCCATGCCTCTCATAATCTTGTAGACTTCTATCAGGTCTCCCCTCAACCTCCACAAGAAACAATACTTTCCACTGTATGTTAATACATGTGACAATAATAAATCAAATCAAGTCTAATCAAATCAAACATCCCCGAGCTTCAGACTTTACCTGAATTGGACGTCGAGTTTCACTGATTTCCAAGGGGGTCTCACGACTGTCGTTCAGTCCTGCTGGAGCGGGTGTGAGAGGGGGCGGCGGGGGAGGGTTGAAAGGAAAACACAAAACAGTCACTTGGTAATCCAGCACTTGATCAATTGGGCCAGTGGGCTGACGAATGGCAGATGGAGTTTAATTCAGACAAATGCGAGGTGATGCATTTTGGTCGATCGAACCAGGGCAGGACTTACTCAGTTAGTGGTGGGGCGTTGGGGAGAGTTACAGAACAAAGAGATCGAGGGGTACATGGTCATAGCTCCTTGCAAGTGGAGTCACAGGTGGACAGAGTGGTGAAGAAGGCATTCGGCATGCTTGGTTTCATCGGTCAGAACATTGAATACAGGAGTTGGGACGTCTTGTTGAAGTTGTACAAGACATTGGTAAGGCCACACTTGGAATACTGTGTACGGTTCTGGTCACCCTATTATAGAAAGGATATTATTAAACTAGAAAGAGTGCAGAACAGATTTACTAGGATGCTACCGGGACTTGATGGGTTGAGTTACAAGGAGAGGCTGGATAGACTAGGACTTTTTTCTCTGGAGCGTAGGAGGCTGAGGGGTGACCTTATAGAGGTCTATAAAATAATGAGGGGCACAGATCAGCCAGATAGTCAATATCTTTTCCCAAAGGTCGGGGAGTCTAAAACTAGAGGGCATAGGTTTAAGGTGAGAGGGGAGAGATACAAAAGTGTCCAGAGGGGCATTTTTTTAACACAGAGGGTGGTGAGTGTCTGGAACGAGCTGCCAGAGGTAGTAGTAGAGGCGGGTACAATTTTGTCTTTTAAAAAGCGTTTAGACAGTTACATGGGTACGATGGGTATAGAGGGATATGGGCCAAACGCGGGCAATTGGGATTAGCTTAGAGGTTTAAAAATAGGGCGGCATGGACAAGTTGGGCCGAAGGGCCTGTTTCCGTGCTGTAAACCTCTGTGACTTGGCTACTGCTGAAAAGAGTCTCCGAAATCTTTGGTCTCGCTCTCATCGGGAGTAATGAAAGAATTTATACCGCAGGAGTAAACGCAATCAATGGGTTGGCAAGTCGGCGCTGACTGGCCTCGGCAGGACTCCAGGCCAGCTCCGCGCTTGCAAAAACCCAAAAGGTAAACTTTAGTCAGGCCGCATTTGGAGTATTGCAGGCAGTTCTGGTCATCACACTACCGGAAGGATGTGGATGCGTTATGAGTGTCACAAGTAAGGTTTACATTAACACTGCAATGAAGTTACTGTGAGAATCCCCTAGTCGCCCACACTCCGGCGCCTGTTTGGGTTACACAGAGGGAGGTTTTAGCACGGCCCAATCCACCCTAACCTGCACATCTTTGGACACTAAGGGACAATTTAGCATGGCCAATCCACCCTAACCTGCACATCTTTGGACACTAAGGGGCAATTTAGCACGGCCAATCCACCCTAACCTGCACATCTTTGGACACTAAGGGACAATTTAGCATGGCCAATCCACCCTAACCTGCACATCTTTGGACACTAAGGGACAATTTAGCATGGCCAATCCACCCTAACCTGCACATCTTTGGACACTAAGGGACAATTTAGCACGGCCAATCCACCCTAACCTACACATCTTTGGACACTAAGGGGCAATTTAGCATGGCCAATCCACCCTAACCTGCACATCTTTGGACACTAAGGGACAATTTAGCACGGCCAATCCACCCTAACCTGCACATCTTTGGACACTAAGGGACAATTTAGCATGGCCAATCCACCCTAACCTGCACATCTTTGGACACTAAGGGACAATTTAGCATGGCCAATCCACCCTAACCTACACATCTTTGGACACTAAGGGACAATTTAGCACGGCCAATCCACCCTAACCTGCACATCTTTGGACACTAAGGGGCAATTTAGCACGGCCAAATCCACCCTAACCAGCACATCTTTGGACACTAAGGGACAATTTAGCATGGCCAATCCACCCTAACCTGCACATCTTTGGACACTAAGGGGCAATTTAGCACGGCCAATCCACCCTAACCTGCACATCTTTGGACACTAAGGGGCAATTTAGCACGGCCAATCCACCCTAACCTGCACATCTTTGGACACTAAGGGACAATTTAGCACGGCCAATCCACCCTAACCTGCACATCTTTGGACACTAAGGGACAATTTAACATGGCCAACCCAGCCTAACCTGCACATCTTTGGACACTAAGGGACAATTTAACATGGCCAACCCACCCTAACCTGCACATCTTTGGACACTAAGGGACAATTTAACATGGCCAACCCACCCTAACCTGCACATCTTTGGACACTAAGGGGCAATTTAGCATGACCAATCCACCCTAACCTGCACATCTTTGGACACTAAGGGACAATTTAGCACGGCCAATCCACCCTAACCTGCACATCTTTGGACACTAAGGGGCAATTTAGCATGACCAATCCACCCTAACCTGCACATCTTTGGACACTAAGGGGCAATTTAGCATGACCAATCCACCCTAACCTGCACATCTTTGGACACTAAGGGGCAATTTAGCATGACCAATCCACCCTAACCTGCACATCTTTGGACACTAAGGGGCAATTTAGCACGGCCAATCCACCCTAACCTGCACATCTTTGGACACTAAGGGACAATTTAGCATGGCCAATCCACCCTAACCTGCACATCTTTGGACACTAAGGGACAATTTAGCACGGCCAATCCACCCTAACCTGCACATCTTTGGACACTAAGGGACAATTTAACATGGCCAACCCACCCTAACCTGCACATCTTTGGACACTAAGGGACAATTTAACATGGCCAACCCACCCTAACCTGCACATCTTTGGACACTAAGGGGCAATTTAGCATGACCAATCCACCCTAACCTGCACATCTTTGGACACTAAGGGACAATTTAGCACGGCCAATCCACCCTAACCTGCACATCTTTGGACACTAAGGGGCAATTTAGCATGACCAATCCACCCTAACCTGCACATCTTTGGACACTAAGGGGCAATTTAGCATGACCAATCCACCCTAACCTGCACATCTTTGGACACTAAGGGGCAATTTAGCATGACCAATCCACCCTAACCTGCACATCTTTGGACACTAAGGGGCAATTTAGCACGGCCAATCCACCCTAACCTGCACATCTTTGGACACTAAGGGACAATTTAGCATGGCCAATCCACCCTAACCTGCACATCTTTGGACACTAAGGGACAATTTAGCACGGCCAATCCACTTAACCAACACACGTTTTGGACTGTGGGAGGAAACCGGAGCAGCCGGAGGAAACCCACGCAGAGACGGGGAGAACGTGCAGACTCCGCACAGACAGTGAGTCGTTCCCCACTTTTGGGGAACTAGCGGGAGACCACGCTGGAGTGATGGGGGACAATCAGGGCACCCCCGCCACCCCCCCTCTCCAAGATGGTCGGGCGGAGTGGTGGAGCCCCCTGGTCTTGGTCACCCTGGCAGTGCCCATTGGTAGGGGTGGGAGGCGGGGGGGGGGGGGGGTGTGCGTGCGTCTCACTGCCACTCTGCAGTCGGGATGGGTCGGGGAGAAGGAGGCCAGCGAGCGGGGTGGGCTGGGGGGGCTGAAGAGGGGAACAGGGGGGGCCACACAGTTTATCGGCAGTGGGGTAGGGAGGGAGGGATGCACGGGGTGTTGCCGGGAGACACGGAGAGCTCCTTACCCAGGAGCCGCAGAGTGTTGGTGCAGAGCGTCAGTGGGAAGAGCCTGGCGTTCCGGGCCAGGAGCCCCGCGTCTCCGCCGCCTCGGGCCTGCGTGGAATCCCGCCCTCCGCCGCTTGCTGGGATGGTCAGCACGGTTGGGGTCCTCGGTGCCGATCTGCAAACAACAAGGCAGCAACGGGGGGGGAGAGGGGGGGTCATCTCTTTCCGGTCGGAGGACTGAACCGTCTCGGTTCCCCCCCTCTCCTCCTCCCCCCCCCCCCGTTCGCCCTTCGATCTGCACCCTCCCCTGCTTCCTGCACCCCACCCACCCCCCCCGCCCCATCCTCCACCTCTCTGTGTGGGGGAGGGGTTTGGATCATTCCGCAACAATAATCTCTCCCTCAATGTCAACAAAACAAAGGAGATTGTCATCGACATCAGGAAGCGTAAAGGAGAACATGCTCCTGTCTACATCACCGGGGACAAAGTAGAAAGGGTTCGAGAGCTTCAAGTTTTGAGGTGTCCAGATCACCAACAACCTGTCCTGGTCCCCCCCATGCCGACACTATAGTTACGAAAGCCCCACCAACGCCTCTACTTTCTCAGAAGACTAAGGAAATTTGGAATGTCAGCTACGACTCTCACCAACTTTTACAGATGCCCCATAGAAAGCATTCTTTCTGGTTGTATCACAGCTTGGTCTGGGCTCCTATATACACTACACACACACATATACACACACACACACATATACACACACACACACATACATAAACACACAAACATACACACACATATATACACATATACACACACATATATACACATATACAAACACACACTCACATATACACACATACATACATATCCACACAAACATACATATCCACACAAACATACACACACATATACACACACACACACTCACATATACACACACGCACTCACATACACACACACACACGTACATACACACACACATACATACACACACACACTCACATATATGCATATACACACACACACATACACTCGCATATCCACACACTCACATATACACACACGTACATATGCACACAAACATACAGACACACACATACACTCACACTCACATATACACACACACATACAGTCACATATACGCACACATATACACACACACACACACTCACATATACACACACTCACACACAGTGAGAGAGAGAGACAGCAAGATAGAAACAGTGAGACAGAGACAGCGACAGCGAGAGGCAGATAGTCAGCAAAAGAGAGGAACAGAGAGAGAAAGAGACACAGAGGGACAGACAGGGAAGATGGGAAAGAGAGAGATAATGAGAGAGAGAGAGAGATTGAGACAGAGGAACAGAGAGGGATGGAGAGAGAGAGAGAGAGAGAGATGGAGGGAGAGACAGCAAGAGAGAGGGATGGAGAGAAAAACAGAGAGAGACAGAGAGAGACAGAGAGAGGCAGAGAGAGAGAGACAGAGAGAGAGACAGAGAGAGAGACAGAGAGAGAGACAGAGAGAGAGACAGAGAGAGAGAGACAGAGAGAGAGACAGAGAGAGAGAGAGACAGAGAGAGAGAGAGAGACAGAGAGAGAGAGAGAGACAGAGAGAGAGAGACAGAGAGAGAGAGAGAGAGAGACAGAGGAATAGAACATTGAACATTACAGCACAGTACAGGCCCTTCGGCCCTCGATGTTGCGCCGACCAGTGAAACCAATCTAAAGCCCCTCTAACCTACACTATTCCAATATCATCCATATGTTTATCCAATAACCATTTGAACGCTCTCAACATTGATGAGTCCACCACTGCTGCAGGCAGGGCATTCCACACCCTTACTACTCTCTGAGTAAAGAACCTACCTCTAACATCTGTCCTATATCTCTCACCCCTCAATTTAAAGCTATGTCCCCTCGTGCTAGCCATCACCATCTGAGGAAAAAGGCTCTCACTATCCACCCTATCTAATCCTCTGATCATCTTGTATGCCTCTATTAAGTCACCTCTTAACCTTCTTCTCTCTGACGAAAACAACCTCAAGCCCCTCAGCCTTTCCTCATACGATTTTCCCACCATACCAGGCAACATCCTGCTAAATCTCCTCTGCACCCTTTCCAACACTTCCACATCCTTCCTATAATGCGGCGACCAGAACTGTACGCAATACTCCAAGTGCGGCCACACCAGAGTTTTGTACAGTTGCAACATGACCTCATGGCTCCGAAACTCAATCCCTCTACCAATAAAAGCGAACACACCGTACGCCTTCTTAACAACCCTATCAACCTGGGTGCCAACTTTCAGGGATCTATGCACATGGACACCCAGATCCCTCTGTTCATCCACACTACCAAGTATCTTACCATTAGCCCAATACTCTGTATTCCTGTTACTCCTTCCAAAGTGAATCACCTCACACTTTTCCGCATTAAACTCCATTTGCCACCTCTCAGCCCAGTACTGCAGCTTATCTATGTCCCTCTGTAACCTGCCACTTCCCTCCACACTGTCTTCAACTCCACCGACTTTAGTGTCATCCGCAAATTTACTAATCCATCCTTCCACGCTCTCATCCAAGTCATTAATAAAAATGACAAACAGCAGTGGCCCCAAAACAGATCCTTGTGGTACACCACTAGTAACTGAACTCCAGGATGAATATTTCCCATCAACCACCACCCTGATCCAAACCGCTAAAAAATCACCCTCAATCCCATGTGTCCGTATTTTCTGCAAAAGCTTACCATGGGGAACCTTGTCAAACGCTTTGCTGAAATCCATATACACCACATCAGCCGCTTTACCCTCATCCACCTCTTTGGTCACCTTCTCAAAGAACTCAATAAGGTTTGTGAGGCGCGACCTACCCTTCACAAAACCGTGCTGACTATCCCTAATCTAATTATTCCTAACAAGGATAGTTAGAGAAAGAGAGACACACAGCAGCAGAGACAGGCAGAAGGTATAGAAACACAGAGGGACCTAGGTGTGCAAGTCCACAAATCCTTGAAGGTGGCAACACAGGTGGAGAAGGTGGTGAAGAAGGCATATGGTATGCTTGCCTTTATAGGACGGGGTATAGAGTATAAAAGCTGGAGTCTGATGATGCAGCTGTATAGAACGCTGGTTAGGCCACATTTGGAGTACTGCGTCCAGTTCTGGTCGCCGCACTACCAGAAGGACCTGGAGGCATTGGAGAGAGTGCAGAGAAGGTTTACCAGGATGTTGCCTGGTATGGAGGGTCTTAGCTATGAGGAGAGATTGGGTAGACTGGGGTTGTTCTCCTTGGAAAGATGGAGAATGAGGGGAGATCTAATAGAGGTATACAAGATTATGAAGGGTATAGATAGGGTGAACAGTGGGAAGCTTTTTCCCAGGTCGGAGGTGATGATCACGAGGGGTCACGGGCTCAAGCTGAGAGGGGCGAAGTATAACTCAGACATCAGAGGGACGTTTTTTACACAGACGTTTTTTTACACAGAGGGTGGTGGGGGCCTGGAATGCGCTGCCAAGTAGGGTGGTGGAGGCAGGCACGCTGACATCGTTTAAGACTTACCTGGATAGTCACATGAGCAGCCTGGGAATGGAGGGATACAAACGATTGGTCTAGTTGGACCAAGGAGCGGCGCAGGCTTGGAGGGCCGAAGGGCCTGTTTCCTGTGCTGTACTGTTCTTTGTTCTTTGTAAGAGGTACATGGAGAGGCAGAGAGGGACAGCAAGAGAGAAAAGGAGACAATGGGAGAGAAAGAGAGAGAAACACAGTGGGGCAAGGTGACAGAGAGGGAGCGAAACTCAGAGAGGAAGGTGGACACAGAGAGACAGGGGAGAGACGAATAGGACACAGCTTGTAACCCCTCACCTCACCTGTTGGAGACGCTGTCTCCAGAGCCTGTAGGCGAACCTAAATCAAAAAAAATATATCAACATTCCCACAGATATTCAGGGACCCCCACCCCTCCCCAACCCCCATACTCTCCGAAGAAAGAGACACGTGGACTCGAAAGGTAATGCATTTTGGAAGGTCTAATACAGATAGGAAATATACAGTAAATGGCAGAACCCTTAAGAGTATTGATAGGCAGAGGGATCTGGGTGTACAGGTACACAGGTCACTGAAAGTGGCAACGCAGGTGGAGAAGGTCGTCAAGAAGGCATACGGCATGCTTGCCTTCATCGGCCGGGGCATTGAGTTTAAAAATTGGCAAGTCATGTTGCAGCTTTATAGAACCTTAGTTAGACCGCACTTGGAATATAGTGTTCAATTCTGGTCACCACACTACCAGAAGGATGTGGAGGCTTTGGCGAGGGTACAGAAAGGAGTTACCAGGATGTTGCCTGGTATGGAGGGCATTAGCTATGAGGAGAGGTTGGAGAAACTTGGTTTGTTCTCACTGGAGCGACGGAGGTTGAGGGGAGACCTGATAGAAGTCTCCAAGATTATGAGAGGCATGGACAGAGTGGATAGTCAGAAGCTTTTTCCCCAGGGTGGAAGAGTCAATTACTAGGGGGCACAGGTTTAAGGTGCGAGGGGCAAGGTTTAAAGGAGATGTATGAGGCAAGTTCTTTACACAGAGGGTGGTGGGTGCCTGGAACTCGTTGCCGGGGGAGGTAGTGGAAGCGGATACGGTCGTGACTTTTAAGGGGCGTCTTGACAAATACATGAATAGGATGGGAATAGAGGGATATGGTCCCCGGAAGGGTAGGGGGTTTTAGTTCAGTCGGGCAGCATGGTCGGTGCAGGCTTGGAGGGCCGAAGGGCCTGATCCTGTGCTGTAATTTTCTTTGTTCTTCGATATATATATTTCCCTTCACTCTCTCCAGTTCAGTCTGTCTCCCCCTCCTCGCCACTGACCCCCAGTGCAACGGGATCTTGATCAATTGGGCCAGTGGGCTGACGAAGGGCAGATGGAGTTTAATTCAGACAAATGCGAGGTGATGCATTTTGGTCGATCGAACCAGGGCAGGACTTACTCAGTTAATGGTAGGGCGTTGGGGAGAGTTACAGAACAAAGAGATCGAGGGGCACAGGTTCATAGCTCCTTGAAAGTGGAGTCACAGGTGGACAGAGTGGTGAAGAAGGCATTCGGCATGCTTGGTTTCATCGGTCAGAACATTGAATACAGGAGATGGGACGTCTTGTTGAAGTTGTACAAGACATTGGTAAGGCCACACTTGGAATACTGTGTACAGTTCTGGTCACCCTATTATAGAAAGGATATTATTAAACTAGAAAGAGTGCAGAACAGATTTACTAGGATGCTACCGGGACTTGATGGATTGAGTTATAAGGAGAGGCTGGATAGACTGGGACTTTTTTCTCTGGAGCGTAGGAGGCTGAGGGGTGATCTTATAGAGGTCTATAAAATAATGAGGGGCACAGATCAGCTAGATAGTCAATATCTTTTCCCAAAGGTAGGGGAGTCTAAAACTAGAGGGCACAGGTTTAAGGTGAGAGGGGAGAGATACAAAAGGGTCCAGAGGGGCAATTGTTCCACGCAGAGGGTGGTGAGTGTCTGGAACGAGCTGCCAGAGGCAGTAGTAGAGGCGGGTACAATTTTGTCTTTTAAAAAGCATTGAGATAGTTACATGGGTACGATGGGTATAGAGGGATATGGGCCAAATGCGGGCAATTGGGATTAGCTTAGGGGTTTAAAAAAAAGGGGTGGCATGGACAAGTTGGGCCGAAGGGCCTGTTTCCGTGCTGAAAACCTCTATCACTCTGTGACACAATGGATCTCTCACTCCCTTAATGACCCTAAGTGCGTGTCCCATTGCCCGGGGAATGAACCCCCACTCCCCCCCACATTGTGTCACCCCTTTCCCCCAGGAAATGGCAACTGCTCTTCCCCAGTCTAACCGCTCTCCCTCCCAGGGGACCCACTCCAGCCCCCCTCCCCATCCATCGACGCATCCCCACCCTCTCCCAGCCCTCCTCCTCTCTGACCCTGCCTCCGCAGGTCACCCACTCACCCATGATGGTGTCCCCGGGCGTGCTTCTGCTGGACGCTACGGAGCTTCCTCTGGGCGTCTGCAAACGAGAGAGAGAGACAGAGAGAGAAAGAGACCGAGAGAGAGAGACACAGAGAGAGAGACACAGAGAGAGAGAGGCAGAGAGAGAGACACAGAGAGAGAGGCAGAGAGAGAGAGAGAGAGAAACAGAGAGAGAGAGACACAGAGAGAGAGACAAGAGAGAGAGAGACAGAGA
>NW_027591618.1:0-80501 GCF_964213995.1 Mustelus asterias | reverse complement strand
CCCCCCCCCACCCCCCCCCCACACCACTCCCCCCCCTCCCCCCCTCCTCACCTCTCCCCCCCTCCCCCCCTCCTCTCCTCTCCCCCCCCTCCCCCCCTTCTCTCCCCCCCCTCCCCCCCTCCTCTCCTCTTCCCCCCCTCCTCTCCTCTCCCCCCCTCCCCCCCTTCTCTCCCCCCTCCCCCCCTCCTCTCCTCTCCCCCCCTCCCCCCCTCCTCTCCTCTCCCCCCCTCCTCCCCCCTCCTCCTCCCCCCCTCCTCCCCCCCTCCTCACCCCCTCCTCCCCCCCCCTCCTCCCCCCCCTCCTCCCCCCCCCTCCTCCCCCCCCCCTCCCCCCCCCTCCTCCCCCCCCCCTCCTCCCCCCCCCTCCTCCCCCCCCCTCCTCCCCCCCCCTCCTCCCCCCCCTCCTCCCCCCCCCCTCCTCCCCCCCCCCTCCTCCCCCCCTCTCCTCCCCCCCCTCCGCTCCCTCCTCCCCCCCCCTCCTCCCCCCTCCCCCCCTCCTCCCCCCCCTCCTCCCCCCCTCCTCCCCCCCTCCTCCCCCCCCTCTTCCTTCCCCCCCCTCCCCTCCCTCCTCCTCCCCCCCTCCTCCTCCCCCCCCTCCTCCCCCCTCCCTCCCCCCCCCTCCTCCCCCCCTCCTCCCCCCCCTCCTCCCCCCCTCCTCCCCCCCTCCTCCCCCCCTCCTCCCCCCCTCTCCTCCCCCCCTCCCCCCTCCCCCTCCTCCCCCCCTCCCCCTCCTCTCCACCCCCCCTCCTCTCCCCCTCCCCCTCCTCTCCACCCCCCCTCCTCTCCCCCCCCCCTCCTCTCTCCCCCCTCCCTCCCCCCTCCTCCCCCCCTCCTCCCCCCTCCCCGTCCTCCCCCCTCCCCCTCCTCTCCACCCCCCTCCTCTCCCCCCCTCCCCCCCTCCTCTCCCCCCCTTCCCCCCCTCCCCTCCTCTCCTCTCCCCCCCCCTCCTCCTCTCCTCTCCCCCCCCTCTCCCCTCTCCCCCCCTCTCCCCCCCCCTCTCCCCCCTCTCCTCTCCTCTCCCCCCCTCCCCCCTCCCCCCCTCTCCCCCCCTCTCCCCCCCTCCCCCCCTCCCCCCCTCTCCCCCCCCCTCCCCCCCTCTCCCCCCCTCTCCCCCCCTCCTCCCCCCCCTCCCCCCCTCTCCTCTCCCCCCCCTCCCCCCCTCTCCTCTCCCCCCCTCCCTCTCCCCCCTCCCCCCCTCCTCCCCCCCTCTGCCCCCCTCCCCCCCTCTCCCCCCCCTCCCCCCCTCTCCCCCCCCTCCCCCCCTCTCCCCCCCTCTCCTCTCCTCTCCCCCCCTCCCCCCCTCTCCTCTCCTCTCCCCCCCTCCCCCCCTCTCCTCTCCTCTCCCCTCCCCCCCCCTCCTCCCCTCTCCCCCCCCTCCCCCCCTCTCCTCTCCCCCCCTCCCCCCCTCTCCTCTCCCCCCCCTCCCCCCCTCTCCTCTCCCCCCCCTCCCCCCCTCTCCTCTCCCCCCCCCTCCCCCCTCTCCTCTCCCCCCCTCCCTCCCCCCCTCTCCTCTCCCCCCCTCTCCTCTCCCCCCCTCCCCCCCTCTCCTCTCCCCCCCCTCCTCTCCCCCCCCTCCCTCCCCCCCTCTCCTCTCCCCCCCTCCCCCCTCTCCCCCCCCCTCCCCCCCTCTCCCCCTCTCCTCTCCCCCCCCTCCCCCCCTCTCCTCTCCCCCCCCTCCCCCCCTCTCCTCTCCCCCCCCTCCCCCTCTCCTCTCCCCCCCCTCCCCCCCTCTCCTCTCCCCCCCCTCCCCCCTCTCCTCTCCCCCCCCTCCCCCCTCTCCTCTCCCCCCCCTCCCCCTCCCCCCTCCCCCCCTCTCCTCTCCCCCCCTCCTCTCCTCTCCCCCCTCCCCCCCCCTCCTCCTCTCCTCTCCCCCCTCCCTCCCCCCCTCCTCCTCTCCTCTCCCCCCCCTCCTCCTCCTCTCCCCCCCTCCTCCTCTCCTCTCCCCCCCCCCCCCTGGTCCAGGTATAAAGGTGACTGCTCCCCACCCCCTGCCTCAGTCTCTGGACCAGTTCATCGGCATGGGTGTGCTCCAAGTCTTTTGCTAATAAAAGCCTATTTGTTCTTGCATACAAACTAGTCTTTGTTTGATTGATAGTGATAGAGAGCCAGCTTAACCACTAATATGTGCTGGGTTAGCTGATCTGCTCGGGCAATGGAAAGGTGCTATGGATACACAGAAAATAGGAGCAGGCCATTCAGACCTTTGAGCCTGCTCTGCCATTCATTCTCCTTCTCTATCATTTCATCCCTTTAACCCCAACTTCTAACTTCTTCTTGAAAACATTCAACATTTTGGCCTTAACTAAAAAGTTTAAAGTTTATTTGTCACAAGTAAGGCTTACATTAACACTGCAATGAAGTTACTGTGAAATTCCCCTAGTCACCACATTCCAGCGCCTGTTCGGGTCAATTCACCTAACCAACACATCTTTCAGAATGCGGGAGGAAACCAGAGCATCCGGAGGAAACCCATGTAGACACAAGGAGAACGTGCAAACTCCACACAGACAGTGACCCAAGCCAGGAATCGAACCCAGGTCCATGGCACTGCGAAGCAGCAGTGCTAACCACTGTGCCGCCCCATAGAACTACTTCCTATGGTCAAGAATTCCGTGGGCTGACCACTCTCTCACTGAAGAAATTTCTCCTCATCTCAATCCTAAATGGTTTACCCCGCATCCTTAGACTGTGACCCCTGGTTCTGGGCTCCTGTGTCATCAGGAACATCCTTCCTGCGACTACCTTGTCTAGTCCTGTTAGTATTTTATAGATTTTTAGGAGATTCCCCTCCCCCCTCACTTTTTTAAACTCTAGTAAATATAATCCTAACTGACTCAAACTCTCCTCATAGGTCAGTCCCGCCAATCCCAAGAATGAACCTTAGCTGCATTTCCTCCATAACAAGAAATTCCTCAGACAAGGAGGTCAAAACTGAGCACCGTATTCCAGGTGTCACCAAGGCCCTGTGTAACTGCAGCAAGACATCCCTGCTCCTATACTCAAAACCTCTTGCTATGAATGCCAACATACCATTTGCCTTTTTCACGGTCTGCTGTACCTGCATGATTACTTTCAGTGACTGGTGTACAAGGACATCGAGATTTTATTGCACACTCCCCTCTCTCAATCTATAGCCGTTCCAGTAATAATTTGCCGCCTTGTTTTTGCTACCAAAGTGGATAACCCCCACTTTTGTCCACATTATGCTGCATTTGCCCACTCACTCAACTTGTCCAGACCACACCGAAGAATCTCTGCATCCTCCTCACAGCTCACCCTCTCAACCAGCTTTGTGTGATCTGCAAATTCGGAGATACTACGTTTAGTTCCCTCATCTAAATCATTAATATATATATAGTGAATAATTGAGGTTCCAGCACTGATCCCTGCAGCACCATATCAGTCACTGCCTGCCACTTGGAAAAAGACCCCTTTATTCCTACTTTGTTTCCTGTCTGCCAACCAGTTTTCTATCCACCTCAATATACTACCCCCAATCCCATGTGCTTTAATTTTACACCCTAATCTCTTATGTGGGACCTTGTCGAAAGCCTTCTGAGAGTCCAAATAAACCACATCCAATGGCTCCCCTTCGTCAATTCTACTAGTTACATCCTCTAAGAATTCCAGTAGATTTGCCAAACATAATTACCCTTTTGTAAATCTATGCTGGCTCTGTCCAATCCTACCAGTGTTTTCCAAGCACTCTGCTATTAAACCTTTTATAATGGACTCTAGCATTTTCCCTACTACTGACGTCAGACTGACTGGTCTATAATTCATTGTTTCCTCTACCTCCCTTTTTAAATAGTGGGGTTACATCAGCCACCCTCCAATCTGTAAGCACTGTTCCACAGTCAGTAAAATCTTGGAAGATGACCACCAATGCATCAACTATTTCTAGGGCCACTTAAGTACTCTGAGATGCATATTATCAGGCTCTGGGGATTTAATCGGCCTTCAGTTCCATCAATTTGCCCAACACCATTTCCCTACTAATACCGATTTCCTTCATTTCCTCCCTCTCTTTAAATCCTGTGTTGTCCCTCATTAACCCTGAATTAGATTCTCCCATTCACTAATTACTATTAGTGATCTGTCTGGAAGTGTGAATGATGGCTGTTAACAGAGGAAGAATCGCAGCCCAGTGTGACCCTGTTTAGTGTCTAAATCTTTGATCAGAAATTTGCTGATCAGATGTGTATCAGCTGTTTTTGACCACTTCCTGCCCAAACTTCGCTTCCTTTCCTGAATGCAGTAAGAAGTCTCACAACACCAGGTTACAGTCCAACAGGTTTATTTGGAATCAATAGCTTTTGGGGAATGCACTTTCCTGAATGCATTAACAGTTTGCCAGACGCTGGGTTGTCGCTGGTCTCTTGGGGGGTGGGAGGGCATCAGAACTGAACTCAGTCCACAGACACGCACATTCCAGCAAAAATCCGTAAATGATAAGGAATTGGCATTGCAATCAGTGGTGACTACCACATTCAACACCAACTGGGGATCAGATTCCAGGATCTTCTCTTCATACTTAATGCTACATTGAACATTGCCCCTAAAGGGTCAAAACTACCACTTAATTATAACCAGCTCACGTGGTACTTACCTCGCCCCTCTCTAAATTCGAGAGCCACCTTCACTACCATGTGACCAATGTATCATCTGGTGTTACTTTCTCTTTGAATTTTAGAACCTTAGGGTGTAAGCATCAGGTTCTGAGGATTTGTTAGCTTTTAGTACCACGAGCATTTATAATGCTTTCCCTCTGCTGATATTATTACTTTACGTTCCTCACTCTCATTAGCTTCTTGGTACCCCACTATTTTTGTGGCTTGTACAATGAAGACAGAACAAAGTATTCATTTGATGCCTTTGCCATTTCCTTATTCCCCTTTATTATTTCCCCCATCCATACAAGGCCAATATGTATTTTTACTCTAAGTAGTCTCACAAAACCAGGTTAAAGTCCAACAGGTTTATTTGGAATCACGAGCTTTCAGAGCGCTGTTCCTTTATCAGCTGAGCATGCCCACCCCAGTCCAATGCTGGCATCTCCACATCGTATTTTTACTGTGCTTTTCCTGATGAAGCCTTTATATTTTGTGCCCATTTATTCTCGTGTTTCACTTTTCCCTCCTTTTTTCGGCTCATCATTTGCTGATTTCTAAAACTCTCCCAATCCTTAGACTATTCTTTGCACCAATATAAGCCTCTTCTTTTAATGTAATACTGATTTTAGCTTCTTCAGTCAGCCACAGGTGGATTACTTTTCTCCTGATGGAATGTGTTTTTATTGAGACTTTTGAATTGCTTCTTTAAATGTTTGCCGTTGCTTATTTGCCTCCATACTTTTTAAGCTATTTTCCCAATCAATCTCAGTCAACCTACACATCATATTAGCCTATATTGAAGATTTTTGTTATAGATTTGAATATATCATCCTCAAAGTACATGTGAAATTCATCATATTATGATTTCTCTGGCCATAGGTCCTTTACTCTGAGATTGCTAATTAGCCCTGTCATATTACATTTTTTTATTCATTTGTGGAACATGGGAGTCACTGACTGGCCAGCATTTATTGCCCATTCCTAGTTGCCCTTGAAACTGAGCGGCTTGCGAGACCATTTCAAGGTGTCAACCACATTGCTGCGGGTCTGGGGTCACATGTCGGCCAGACCGGGTAGGGACAGCAGATTTCATTAGTTCACATTAGTGTTTCATTGGGTTCAGATGGGTTTTTCCGACAATGGTTTCATGGTCAGCAGTAGATTCCTAATTCCAGATTTTTAAAATTGAATTCAAATTCCACCTTCTGCCGTGGCGGGATTTGAACCCAGGTCCCCAGAACATTAGTTGAGTTTCTGGATCTAGCGATAATCTGAGTCTCGTGGTAATACCGCTAGGCCAAAGCCTCCCCATGCTACAAGACAGCAAACAACCATAACCCTGGATGGTTACCCAATGTATTCTTTTCGGAAACTAATGCATTCTATGAACTCATCCTCCAGGTTACCTCTGCCCCATTGATTTGAACAGTCTATGTGAAGATTACCATCCTTCTACGATTATTTCATTATCTTTGATGCAGTATTTTCTTTTTTAACCATCATTCCCTTCTTGGACGTTATGTGCTGATGTTAAGCACAGTGTGGCGGGAAAGGATATGGAGCTTATCTTTACCCAAATTGCACTACTCTGTTGTCTAGTCTTTTCTCTTTAGATTTCTAAATTTCTCCTCATCTGACGCCAGCATTCTAGCCAGTGCAAACACCAATTAATTGCTCCGTCATTGCCCATCTCTTTTTCCAACTCCCTGTCCTGCTGAAGTTCTGACACCTTGATCACCTCCAGGAATGACAACTTTTTAACATTTTCTGTCAGCTACCCATCTTCTATAAACTCCACCGTGTCCAAGGCAGAAGCTGTGGGTTTCTCATCCCAGGTTAACTCCTACTTGCCCATCATCTCCATCCTGCACTCACCAATTCCTTGACCCCCAAAAATTTAAATTGAGAATCCTTATCATTGCCTATAAATCTCACCATTGCCTTGTCCTGTGCTATTTCTGAAATCTTCAGGCATAAGTTGCCTTCTAAATGCTGCATTCCTGTGACTCTCACCTTCTGTGCATCCTTTTTGCCTTTGGTCCACTGCTGGTGGGAAAAGTTTCCTATCGCGGCAATGTAATTCTTTGGAAGTTCCTCCCTAAACATCTCTGCCTCTTTTATACATGTAGGGCTGAATTTTCCTCCATAACGGTGAGAAAACAGGAGTCCTCTGCGCCAGTCTTTTCGGCAAGCTTGGAACTGCAACCTTCTGGCACTCTGGCGCCATTTTGTAAAGTGTCCCGATCTGCCATTGAATTGGGAGACACCCCCCACCTCCCCTTCATCAGCGACAGTGTCACCCCCACACCAGCACTGGATTGCCAGCATTCGGTCATCCTGATGGGAACCCTGGCAGACCCACCCCTGCACGGCATCCGGCATAGCCCCTTCATCCCAGCCCCACTTCTTGGCACTGCCCTTGACACACAGTGCCCAAAAGGGCAGTGCCAGGTGCCCCCAACCACCCTGAGGTTTCAATGGCCTCCGATTTCCCCCTGCAGCCATGGCCATGGCGCCTGGTCACTGATTCTTGCCGGCGCAACGTCTCGCCGGCGAAGTGGGAAGCATCCGGGAGGGGAGAGTGAAGCAGCCATGTTGGACTTTGTAATGATATGAAGATCCAGGCAATGTGATGGTAATGAGCTTCACGCCCTATCTGGGAGCGAAGCCATTCTCGCCAGTAAAACAGGGCCGAGAAGATAGCAATCCCATTTGTGCCGGGCGCAAGTTGGATTTTTGGCCCCTCACGCTATCTTCCCAGCTCGTTGCCCTCTTCGATGGGTGCGGTGATCTGGTAAGATATCTCCCATAATGTATCTAATATAAATGAACTCTTTGACTTGACCTTTGATTGCTCCTAATCTCCTCCCTGCCTGACATTTGTTTTCTTTACAACTGCCTGTGAAACTCTCCGGAACCTTTCTTACATTAAAGGTATTATAAACATCTATTAAATACAAGATGGTATTGTGAGACTTTTATCATTTAATCTCTCTCTCTCTCTGACTGAGTGTGCCAGGTGTGGCATTGAGTAGGATTGTTACATTCAGTACTGATCTTGGAGTACCTCTCAACCGAGGAGGGAAAAAAAACCAACCAAAATTTCTTATCTAGCTACCTAATCTGGGAAACATAAATTTGTAGATAGATATCGGATGAGGGAAAAGTTCTTGCTGAGCTGCGATGACCTGCATAGATGCAAGTCTGACTATAATTACTGTTTGTGCTCATGTGAAGAGAGACTGCTGGTAACCATGCAACCTTACCTCAGAGTGAGTCAGTGCCTTCATGAACGGAGGAAGAAAATTGAAGAGTCAAACTTGAATGCCAACCGTTTACAATACATAAAACAGTTATATAACAAAACTTCCAACAGCTAGTTTTGTGCCCACTGATGACTCTGCAAGCATATATTGATTAATCACTAATTTGTCTATGTGTGAATAATTTGTGTAAATATCTCTCCAATGCATTCGATGTGAGCTGATACGCACTAATGGGGAAACAAGCATGGCATTCAAATGTTAAGCAAAGTATGTAAAAGTGTACACGCTCCCAACAATTTGACCTCACGCTCTGGGGTTCACCCAACCTGGCATCATATTGCAGACTTTGATGTTGCTACCAACAGGATCAAGCCTGAAATGTTGGAGTCTTCAACAGGTCGGAATCTGTTTTGAAGAGGGCCATATTTGATTTTCTTATTCTGTCCCGTTTGCAGTAAAGTTACTTCTCTGGCCTTGAGAAATATGAGTTAAGCCAGAAAAATGTTGAACCTGATTATTTGCTCAGTTGAGTTGCATTGTCAGTCTGCAATCTTGCATCACCCCTAATTGGTTTCCTTCCTCAGTTTCGGTCAGAACTACATGTTCCTTCTAATGGCTAAGGAAACAGGCTAACACAACACCTACAGAAAGTGCATTAAATTATTTGATGTTGTTATTTACTGATAGGAGTAAAGTATTGCTAAGCAGCAACAGAGTTTACTCTGGTCCCAGTGGAAAGCCCACAATCACCAAATGAGAGGGACACTCTTAACCCAGATCTATGAGAGACAAATTATTCACTTTTTAAAAAAGTTTATTTATTAATGTCACAAGTAGGCTTATATTAACACTGCAGTGAAGTTACTGTGAAAATCCCCTAGTCGCCACACTCCGATGCCTGTTCGGGTACACTGAGGGAGAATTTAATATGGCCAATGCACCTCACCAGCACATCTTTCGGACTGTAGGAGGAAACCGGAGCACCCGGAGGAAACCCACGCAGACACGGGGTGAACGTGCAGCCTCCACACAGACAGTGACCCAAGCCAGGAATCGAACCCAGGTTCCTGGCACTGTGAAGCAGCAGTGCTAACCACTGTGCCACCCTGTTTTCCCTTTTTCTAAAAGGTGTAATCTCTCTCTCCATCCATATTCTGGCTTTATGGTGTTACGTTTTGTGGACGCAGGGAGGGTGGCAGGGCACGGTCAGGTGTTGAGTAGGTCCTACAACTTTGAGAACTCACTCTTTCATTGCTTGCTAGCATGTGTCTGGCGAGGACCCCCCTGTTAGTTTGCTTTCTGCCCTTTGTGAATATAGATACTAGGATGTGTCTGATCTCGGTTTAGTGGTACCTGCAGGAGTTAAGATTAAAGTAAGAATGAATCTGCATCTGTTCACTGTCCATTGGTGCTTTACTCAGAAAATCAGAACTGTAAGTAATCCTTTCATCATCTGCTTAATAAAATGGAAACATCTGCTCCAATACCTGCAGTGTCGCAATAAACTGGTCTTTGACTGTTACAGCTGTTTATCATTAAGCAGCCCTCAATATGGGAAATTAGAAGCTTTCAACTGCTGCAGGATTCAGGTGCTTGTAGCGATTTAAAGTGCCCACCTCTTGAGGAAGATTCTGACTGCCGCAGAAAGCCCAGCAAATTCTGCTGGTAAAGCGAGTGTCTATTGATTGCAATAAAATTGTTTGCACTCATCCGGACTGCAGTGGGGAATAAAGTTCATAAATCCTTCTGTGGATGCCAGTTACATACTGTTGTTGTTCCTAGGTTCCAGTGTTGCTATGGCAGTAATGACAGAAAATGTGATGTCACTCAATCATTACCACCTTAATTACACTCATTCCTTTTTGGCTGGACACTTCAGATGCGAGAAAATCACTCTGGGAGACAAAAGAGCGGAAACTGGCTTCGCAAGAACATTCTAAACCACCCCCCCCCCCCTCCCCACCTCCTGATTTTAATGAAGCATTGTCCACCTTTGCGAAGAAATATTTGGCAGATTTTTTTGTGTGCAGAATTATAGAAATGATTTAATATCGAGAAAGGCTTGCATAAAGCAAAGAAGTATGTTAAGGAACTATACACCGATACATGAAACGGTTCAGCTTAATGTAACACACACCTCATCACATTGCAGAAATATCTCAAATAATTGACCTATGTTAAATTGTTTTGAAATACTATCACTGTTATGTTAGCAAACTTATTATTTCAGTAAAATGTCCTGATTTTAAAAAAATGTCCTGATTTTTAAAAAAATGTCCTGATTTTTAAAAAAAGTCCTGATTTTTAAAAAAAAGGCAGAAATCTGTTCCTTCCGAAAAGGTTAAGAGGTTTGGTAAATGTTTATTGATGAGAATGGCTCCCTTCATTTCTTTGGCCTCCTTGCTCCCTGTAGTTCTTGATAAATTATGAAACATTTATAAGATTAAATTTTGGCACAAGAAAGAATAATGTTATTTACTAATGGTGTTTCAAATTAAAGGATATTCATTGTGTGAAATGAATCATCTTGGTTTCTTCATTTTGTAATAGGATTAGACAGCAGAGATTGCTGCTATCCAATTTACACTTGAACCTAGGGTTCAAACTGAACACATATTGCTAATTTCAGACGGCTGAGTATTTTGCTTCAATTTCTTTTCTCTAAGATTCATTAAGTTTATTCTAATTGCTATTTCCTAACAGAAAATTGGACATAACTATTTAAAGATGTTAAGGATATCTGTGGTTGTCCCTGGCAGAGAGGCGAGGATGTGTGTGTTTTTAAAAAAAAAAGAAATTCATTAAAAAATTTTAATTAAAAAATTAACTTTATGATTTTCTTTTGGGAATTATGGAGTATGAACAGTTTTGTTCTTAATTATGAAAAAAAATGGAAATGAACTGAGTCAACAATCTTAAAATTGCAGTGACCTTTTCAAAATGATTTTGCAAAATGTTCATCGATTCCCATCAGAAATTTATGATGTGAACAGTTCATTACACACAATATGTACATGAGAATTAAATAGTTAGTGTAAAAGGTTGCATAATTTGGTTGGGCAGGCCCTGAGAGAACAGAGTTGCTGTTGTGACAGGAAGCTTCTTTTTGCTTGCTATGATTATTGTTACATTAATGTCTTACCGCCATGTGCATCTCTGGAGACCCTCGGAGGTCCAGACTGGTTCAATGAATTAAATATGTGCCAGGCATTTCCTAAGAACTGTTTCTGTTTGGACAGAGAAAATGATGAGCGGAATTAAAGAAAATAAATGCATTCTATTATTAAAAATACCTTGTAGCATAAATGATTGCTTTACAATTGCATTTTGCAAAGAGATCTTTAAATATTCCTAATAGTCAGTCCATTGAATAAATTCCTGCCATGAGGACCTACAAAGAAACTGAATAATGATAAACCTGTGGCTGCTAATTATATAAAGCCTGCATGGCAATTAAAAATTAACGATTAAGAAAGTGCACTAATTTTTTCTGATAAATAATATATGATGCAATCATTGTGTCGGTGGACCAAGTGTTTTACTGAAGCAAAAAAAAATCACTTCTGGTGTTCGCATTTCTGCTCATCCTTTCTTGAGGCAACTGCACCTCTAATGGGAGTTTGTATTTGGTTTCTAAAAGCCAAACAATTTGCAGACGCTGAAATATGCTGTGTTCCTTTCGGAACGCGCAAGCACATTTAGTGCCAATCTGCTTCTGTGACAGGGTGAAACCATACTGTTAGGGATTGTGGTAAAACTATTGTATCTCAGGGCTGAAGGTTTTTTAATTCCACGCTGTATCTCATTCTACACTGTCAAGTTTCACATAGTTTGACTGAAGTAAATAATCGAGCTGATGCTTATAAATCCGCTGATGATTTACGTCAGTGGGTATGGGTAAATTTTCAAATCCAGACAGCTCTGCTCAATGCCTTGGAGCAGACATATCCTAAGTGCGTTTTTGCATCATCGTCATACAAAACTCTTGAACCAGATTTACAGAAGTTCTTGCAAGTAGGTGTTTCTGAAAGGCTATAACTCAGTAATCACAGTCCTGAGGGGACAGTCAACATTGCATTCTTGTCATAGTTCCCGTATCAGAACAAGAATTGATTTTGTCCATTTTTTGGCAGCTCGAACTTTGTTTTGTGGTGATTGTGGCCTCCCATGCGGTCCAATACTGGACTATTTTCTCACATGAGAGAGCTGTTTAATCAGTCGTGTGGGTCTTTGACTCTATATAGTAGTCAATTAATTCAGTTGAATTATGCATCATTCATTTGATAAACTGTAAACGAGTTTTTAACTCGTACTTGCGAATTGAAGATCTACCAAAGGTTTCTAATAAAGCTGGGACTGGTGTAAATGTTCTGAAGTAATAGTAAGCAGATTTTTAAAACCAACTCCCTATCAAATCCCTCTCCTGTGCAACACCATAGAACAGGAACGTCTGAAATATGAACTCACCCGACAAGCTGCACTTACTATTCCAAAAATATGTCAGATTTGCATGCTAATTTGTTGAACTCAATATTCTTTTGAGATACTAAGTGATTTGAACTTAGCCTAGGGCCCTCAGTTGGGTAAATCCCATCACAGTACCTGGTCCAAATTACAAAATGAACTCCAAGTTAGAGTATGTAGACCAGCCTACTCTTGAGTTCGACATGCCTAAAGCCACGGCTGCCAGAATGGATTATTTTTTGTTAAAGAAATCCCCCCCCCCCCCTCCGCCCCCCTCTCCCCCCCACCCTGAGCACTCAGCTCGCTGCGGTGTAAACTGGCCATAAGTAACAGAGAGAGCAAGCTAATTTCATAGCCAGAATGCACAAGGTCATTAGATTTAAGAGAATCTGATGTGGCAATTGTTCAAAGCAGGAGTCTAACTTGTAATTAGATTTGCACTCCAGGCAGGATAAACACAAAACTGGAGTCTTGCTGAAGTCTCTGCTTGTGTCTGTGCAACATGGAATGTCTGCATTGTTTTGTGATGTTGACACAATACCATATACACCAGAGTTAGAAAATTCCTTTCATCAGCGAAGAGTTTAACTCTAACTCTTGAGTTAAAAAGTAAAGCAATTTGCCAGGTTGTTAAATAACATGGATTACACCATTTTTAGTCTTCCCTGATTTCTCTGTTGCAGCTCTTGGTGTTGACAATTACCTGATCTATGCCAAGAGTGTTCTTTTTAATTCCGCTGTCGGATTAGTACTTTTGGTTACATTATCATGAGCAAGTTCAAGAAGGTGCGACAACAATAATCTCTCCCTTATTGTCAGTAAAACAAAGGAGATAATCACCGAATACAGGCAGTCTCATGGAGGACATGCCGCTGTCTACATCAATGGGGATGAAGTGGAAATGGTCGAGAGCTTGAGGTTTTTAGGTGTCCAGATCACCAACAACTTGTCCTGGTCCCTCCGCACTGACGCTATAGTTAAGAAAGCCCCACCAACCTCTCTACTTTCTCAGGATGCTAAGGAAATTCAGCATGTCTACCACGACTCTGACCAACTTTTACAGATGTACCATAGAAAGCATCCTTTCGGATGTATCAGAGCTTGATATCTCTCCTGCTCTGACCAAAACCGCAAGAAACCACAAAGGGTTCTGAACGTAGCTCAGTCAATCACGCAAACCAGCCTCCCATCCATTGACCCTGTCTATACTTCCCGCTGCCTTGGAAAAGCAGCCAGCATAATCAAGGATCTCATGCATCTCGGACATTCTCCCTTCCACCTTCTTCCATTGGGGAAAAAGATACAAAAATCTGAGATCACGCATCAACCGACTCAAGAACAGCTTCTTCCCTGCTGCCATCAGAATTTTGAATGGACCTACCTCATATTAAGCTGATCTTTCTCTGCACCCTAGCAATGTCTATAACACCATATTCTGCACCCTCTCCTTTCCTTCTCCCCTATGTACTCTATGAACAGTATGCTTTTCTGTATAGTATGGTTACCAGTGCTGCCTCACACTGCCATGGACCCAGGTTCAATTCCCGGCATGGGTCACTGTCTGCACGTTCTCCCCATGTCTGTGTGGGTTTCCTCCAGGTGCTCCCGTTTCCTCCCACACTCCAAAGATATGCAGGTTAGGTGGATTGGCCATGCTAAGTTGCCCTTTCGTGTCAGAGGGATTAGCAGGGTAGATATATGGGGTTAAGTGGATAGGACCTGGGTGGGATTGTTGTCAGTGCAGATTCAATGGGCCGAATGGCTTCATTTTGCACTGCAGTGATTCTATTCAGTGATTTGTCAAAACTGGAATAAATTTTTAAAAATGCAGTAGGTTTTAGCAAGTTCAAAGGCAGTGAAGTTCAGCGATTGGGTGGAAGACTAAATGACCAAAGGGAAGATGGCTGAAGGCAAAAGGAGATGATCCTGGGACAAATAAAGAATAATGGATCTATCGTAGTGATCCTCAAATTTTTTTGAACAAAGAAAATTACAGCACAGGGTCAGGCCCTTCGGCCGTCCAAGCCTGCACCGACCATGCTGTCCGACTGAACTAAAGCCCCCTGACTCTTCCAGGGACCATATCCCTCTATTTTCATCCTACTCATGTATTTGTCAAGGCGCCCCTTAAAAGTCACTATCATACCTGCTTCCACTACCTCCCCCGGCAGCAAGTTCCAGCCACCCACCACCCCCTGTGTAAAAAATCTGCCTCATATATCTCCTTTAAACATTGCCCCCTCGCACCTTAAATCTATGCCCCCTAGTAATTGACTCTTCCACCCTGGGAAAAAGCTTCTGACTATCCACTCTGTCCATGCCCCTCATAATCTTGTTGACTTCTATCAGGTCTCCCCTCAACCTCCGTCGCTCCAGTGCGAACAAACCAAGTTTCTCCAACCTCTTTTGGTTGAAGGACTCCTTGGCAATTTGATTAGCAATCCCACATCCTCCCACATCTGAATTATAATTCCAAAAGTTAGTCACGAAAGTGCTGTGTGGAAAGCATGTGTTAATCTCATTAGTAAGAAAATGGGTATTTACTTGTAGGAATTAGTGAGATGGGTGTGCCTGCTTCTCACTGCACGGTAGGTAGCACTTGGATATATTTTTGTAAACTTCCCTTTTCTGAAGGCATGAATTCACCTGGAACTCGCCACCAGCCTTAGCAACTGCAGGTCCACGTGGTGATCTTTGTGCCGCTCTCGGTACTCCTCCGTATGCGCTTCCCTCTGAGGTGAGAGAGCCAATCCGCTGTGGCACTGAGCATGGGGCAGCCGAGATTCGCTCCCAGCTCTCACCGAGCCTGGCATTTGACAGCCGATCAATTATCCCGTGAAGCAGCATATCCTCCCTGAGGAGCCGTGCCCAGAGCGGAATCCAATGTTCCAGATGGAACCTCTGTGACCCAGCAGCGAGGAGATTGACAGCATAAATCATTATTTCTAACCTTTACAAATACACACTCTGCTTGTTGGAGTTTTATTTAATGTTTTAGTTTAATTCATTTTAGACCGGAGCAAACAAAGATGGTGGGGTGAATTTTACATGCCCCTGGCGGGTGTTTTACTCATGGGGGAGGGCATGGAAAATAGGGTGGGTGTTCACCCCAGCACCTTCCTACCCAGCCCCCTGAGCTACAGCTACCCCCCCTCCGTCCCATAATCTGGAGGGTGGGTGGGTGGATGCTGAAATAGGCAGCCTGCCCATCATATTCAAATTAATAACCAAAGGTCAATTAGACTTGTTACCAAGCCAATTGACCCTGATATGTTGCTCATGTTGTTCGGGGCTGCCCATTGCTGATGGTAGGGAGGCTCTCCCCTTGAGTTATTTCCTACGCCCCCCTCCCCTCCCCCCAACTTCCTTCCTGTCTGCTCCTTCCCTTAAACCCACTGCCTACTCAAACCTTCCCGGCTCAAGACCCCGGACTTACCTTCTCCGGGGATCCATGGCCCTTGATCGTCTTTAGTGCCTGTAGACCCAGCAGTTGCCACTGAGGTCTTCCTGATGCTGCCAGGACTGGTGGAGCTGCCAGCCAGTTGGATTGTCTGGCAGTTCCTGAGGGTGCAACTTCCTTCCTAATGAGGGGCAGAAGTCCCACTTGCCCCTCTTCTGCCCTCAGCGCTTTGTGGTGGTGGGTCAGGTTGGCGTGCAGTATGTAGGCCCCATGTCAACATGGTTTCAATATGGAAAATGGTGGATGGAAAAAAGAGCTGACGTTTCGAGTCCAGATGACCCTTCGCCAAAGCTTTTGACAAAGGGTCATCTGGACTCAAAACTCCTCACAGATGCTGCCAGACCTGCTGAGATTTTCCAGCATTTTCTCTTTTGGTTTCTATGTTTCCCGAGTTTGAGAACCGTTGGTCCAGAGGAAGTATCTTTCCGAACAGCGTAATCATTGCCAAAATTTGCTTACTGGAGAAAAAAAAATGGATGTAGAGGTTGTGAGCTGAAATTATTGAGCTCCATATTTCAATTAGGCACTTTACAGCCTAACAGCTGTTAGAGCTGTTCCTCTAGCTTTCATTGAACCCCATTGGACCAGAGTAGAAAGCTGAGTCATAGTTGGAATGACGTGGAAAATTAACATGACAAGCGCCTGGAAGTTTGTGATCATGCTGGTAGACTAAATTGCGATGTTACATAAAGCAGTTACCCAATTTCCGTTTCGACTCCCCAGTAGAGAGGAGACCAGAGTGTGGGCAGTGACCACAGTATATGAAATTGAATGATGTGCAAGTAAACAGTTGTTTCACCTGGAGTATTATCTTTACTGTCTGACAAACCTTACTTCACTAATTAACTCTCTTGAGAGTGAGTTCTGCATTAATATATTCAGATCTGCAAATTTTGCAAGCATTAATGAGTTCTCCACCTCCACATCTCCACCATCCTATATCGGTCCGTGTCCTCCAGAGAAAAGGCCAGCCAGCAGTAGTTTTTCGAGCTTGGTTCTGTGGCCAGAGATGCAATAGGGAGGGGTGGATTCTCTGGCCTCCCTATTATGTGTTTATCGAGGCAAGAGGAAATAAGAGAACACAGTCAAAAAGCTCAAAAGATACATACAACAGCCAGAATTTTACTGTCCCATCCGCTACGGGAATGGGAGCGGGCGAGGGGCAGAGCATGGAAAGGTCCATTGAGCTCGGGCGGGATTTTACAGTTACAGGACGAGTGAGGCCATAAAATCCCACCCAACAGGTCTGTCAGTATCTATGAAGGGAACAGGTGGGTTAGTGTTCCTGCACTGTACAGAATTTTACCCCCCTCCCGTCAAGGTGGGTTCTGAGGGCCAGCATAAAATTGAATGGGTGGGATTAACCCAATCTATCCTCAACGCTGTGATCGTCACCCCCCCCCCCCCCCCACCCCAAACCCTCAGGATGTCCCCTACCCTGACACCTCGGGGACTTATTTTTCAAAGGTCCCAGGACTTAGTCCCAAGCAGGGCGCTGCTAGTACCACTCCTGGGCCATCCTTAAAATTCTAGCTTTAGATGCCCCAATGAAGGGTGCCCACCCAAGGCATGACCCTGCGTTTTCTCTTTACAGATACTGGTACTGGTACTTGCAGCAATTTTGTTTTTAATTGTACAAAGTTCAAACACATCAAAGTCAGAAAAATCACTGCGCTTTCTTACAGCTTTGGAGCACAATGAAATTGCTTTTAGCTTTCACTGCATCATCATTTAGAAGGAAATGAAAATTCTAGATAGCAAGATGGTTGAAGATTTCAAGCAGTTCTGACTTTGATGAGTAAACAACTTATTTTCCAGTTTTGCTGCTCCCAGGGCATTGAGTGAGAATATTGTGGATTCAGTACGGCACAGAAAGAGGCCATTTGGCCCATCAGGTTCACATGGAGCAGTCCAGTCAGTTCTATTGTCCTGCGCTATCCTCTTAGCCCTCCAAGGTTATTTCTGTCAAATGCTCATCCAATTTTCTATTGGAATCAGTCATCAGAAATCTCCACTTAACCCCCTGGTAGACGGTGAGTTTCAGATCATTACCATTCGTTCTGTATATAAAAGCAAGTCTTTTCCACATTCCCCACATAAATAGTTAGTGGACAGTCAATAAATGTTGAGTTCTTCAAAACATTCTCCATCCACAAAGCAGGGGAGCAGTAACTGGTCCACCATGATTTTCCCTAATATTTATAACGACTTGTAGATCAATAGTTTTCAAACTTGAGGTGGCAGATGTTCTGGTCACATTTGCTGTCATCTGTATGGGCAGCTCGGTGGCATAGTGGTTAGCACTCTGCCTCTCAGCACCAGGGACCCAGGTTCAATTCCGGCCTTGAGTCACTGTCTGTGGAGTTTGCACATTCTCCCCATTGTCTACATGGGTTTCCTCCGGGTGCTCCAGTTTCCCCCCACAGTCCAAAGATGTGCGGGTTAGGTTAATTGACCATGTTAAATTGAGCCTAGTGTCAGAGGATTAGCAGGATAAATATGTGGGGTTATGGGAACAGGGCCTGGGTGCGATTGTGGTCGGTGCAGACTCAATGGGCCGAATGGCCTCCTTCTGCACTGTAGGGATTCTATGATTCCCTCTGCATCTCTTGCCTCTAGTGCTTTAAATATATGTCTCCCCTTGTCCTTGTACCATCAGCTAATGCAAATATCTTTTCTTATCCACCTTTTATCTAAACCTGTCAAAACCTTACAGCATTGTCCAGCGATTAAGCTCATAATATATAGTATAATCCTCCAGAACTCAGGCGAAAAATGTCACGATACCTTTTGCGCTGTTTATGATCAGTACAGCAGTTTTAACAGGGTTGATTTATCTTAGCTTATGCCCTGTCACTTCATCAAAATTCTGTCTCAGAAATCAAAATGATGAAATAATCTTACTCGGACAGCGGGAATTATTTTTGAGTGATTAAGCTTTGTGTCAGAGGACCTGGTGATATTTCACTGGCAATTACACCTAACCTCTGACGACTATCCTCTCCTCAGGCACTAGCACTATATTGTTAGGATTAATTTAAAACCAAAGATCCATTAGCATTTCATTGAGGTAGATTTAGACTTGGATCCCTATTGTGAAAGTAACACCTGTAACTAATTTTCTGACTGCAAGGAAACACAGTGAAATGTTAATCGGCCTGCATGACATTTCAAAAGCACATGGTTTTATCTCCATCTATGAAATGCAGTGCACCATTGTTTATCATGTATAGTGCGACACAATTCTCACCCAGTGCAACACTTTAACACAGTGTGAGATGGTGTGATACCATTTAGCACATGCTATCTGTGAACTGTGCACTGTGACACCATCTCGCACAAGAGTGTGGCTGCAGTTATCATATACAGCTTAATGTTGTTTAATATGTATGATGTGACATTGTTTATCTGAACACTTTAGGAATTATGTAAAGGTAAAGTTTATTAGTGTCACAAGTAGGTTTACATTAACACTGCAATGAAGTTACTGTGAAAATCCCCTAGTCGCCACACTCCGGCGCCTGTTTGGGTACACTGAGGGAGAATTTAGCATGTCCAATGCATCTAACCAGCACGTCTCGCGGACTGTGGGAGGAAACCGGAGCACCCGGAGGAAACTCGCGCATTCGGGGAGAATGCGCAGACTCCGCACAGACAGTGACCCAAGCTGGGAATCGAACCTGGGTCCCTGGCGCTGTGAGGCAGCAGTATAAACCACTGTTACACAATGTTGCCCCGGAATTATGTCTGCTATCAGCAAGCTTTAGTTGGGAGCATTGCTGTCCCAGCCAAGCAGCGTCCTGTTGGCTGAATCCACATTAGGCTTAGAGTGTTCTGTCTCATGAATGCAGTAGTACATATAATGAGTGGAATTTACCGTGCAACCTGCTGTGTGAATGCACTATTGGTTGGCAGTGGGATCTTCTAGTCCTGTTGACGGTGCACCCCGCCATGGGTTTCTCAGCAGCATTTAACAGGAAATCCCATTGACAATGGCGGAACCAGGAGATCCCACTGGGAGGAATGGCCAGAAACTTCTGGCCAATATAATTAAATACTCCGTTTGTCCAAACAGTCCATGTTAGTTTTTGCATCCGAGCCATAATTCCAACCACAGTTACCTATCCGCGTCCCAGATGCTTTATCTCTTTTTCCCTTGGGTCAGTCGAAGCCCGGTTGCTCTTGTGTTCAAAAGCAGCACCACAGAAGGCCATGGCTGCTACCAGAAGAGGACCGCTGGAGTCGCAGGATTATGGACAAAGGTAACAATGTATATGGGGTGGGGTAGTGGGCAGGAGACAAAGAAGCAAGAGCAGTGGGGTGTCCCTCAGTGGACCCCCCCCCCCCCCCCCCACCCTTCCCAATGTTTAATCCCTCGATCAGTGATCAGGCGCTGAGTGCCTTTGATTTGAGGGTGTCCCTTCACATAACAGACTCAATTAGCGGTGGCTGGGATAGTCAACCATGGGACTTCCCACTCAAAGCTTAATTCGGGTGGAGGCAGGATGGTGACAGTGTTTGGGTAAGCTACCCTTCCCTCCTCCAAGCTCGCGCCAGCAAGAGCACAAGATTCCAGTCCTAATTTTGTACATGTCACCCCTCATTCTAAACCGCTGAGCTGGTGAAAATAGTCTGTTTCTATTGATCCCTCCTAACCATTCAATTCTAAACATTTCTACTGCCACGTAATTTGTGATCTAATTTTAAAAAAGTAACTATACTGAACAAAATTTGACAGAGAAACTGATGCACCATGTTATTATATACATAAAACAACTTGAATTTGCATATCGCTTTACAACATCCCCATGGCATTCAAAACACTTTGCAACAGTGTATTATTTTCTTAAAGTTCAATTGTTGTTATGCAGCAATTTCTGTACATTAGGATCCTGCAGGTAGTAAATGAATTAATTGATCATTTATTTTTTGGTGGTGTTGGTTAAGGGAGGCATGGCACGGTGGCACAGTGGTTAGCACTGTTGCCTCACAGTGCCAGGGACCCAGGTTCGATTCCCAGCTTGGGTCACTATTTGTGTGGAGTCTGCACCCTCTCCCTGTGTTTGCGTGGGTTTCCTCCGGGTGCTCCTGTTTCCTCCTACACTCCAAAAATGTCTGGCTTGGAACCTGGTGTTGTTAAAACTCTTATTGGGTTGATTGGCCATGCTAAATTGTCACTTAATGCCAGGGAGACTAGCAGGGTAAACATGTGAGGTTACAGGGATAGGGACTGGGTGGGATTGTGGTTGATGTAGACTCGATGGGCCAAAGGCCTCTTCCTGTGGGGGAGCACTTCAGCGGTCACGGACATTCAGCCTCTGATCTTCGGGTAAGCGTTCTCCAAGGCGGCCTTCACGACACACGACAGCGCAGAGTCGCTGAGCAGAAACTGATAGCCAAGTTCCGCACACATGAGGACGGCCTAAACTGGGATGTTGGGATTATGTCACACTATCAGTAACCCCCACAGCTTGCCTCCTGGACTTGCAGAATCTCACTGGCTGTCCTGTCTGGAGACAATACACATCTCTTTAACCTGTGCTTAATGCTCCCTCCACTCACATTGTCTGTATCTTTAAGACCTGGTTGGCTGTAGAGATTTGCATTCTAATCAGTATTCTGTAACTTGATTTTGTGTGTCTGTGCCCTGTTTGAGAGCAGATTTCCACTCCATCTGACGAAGGAGCAGCGCTCCGAAAGCTAATGGTATTTGCTACCAAATAAACCTGTTGGACTTTAACCTGGTGTTGTTAAAACTCTTATTGGGTTGATTGGCCATGCTAAATTGTCACTTAATGCCAGGGAGACTAGCAAGGTAAACATGTGAGGTTACAGGGATAGGGACTGGGTGGGATTGTGGTTGATGTAGACTCGATGGGCCAAAGGCCTCTTTCTGCAGTGTAGGGATTCTATGATTCCAAAGAATGTTGTCTAAGACCCCTGCCTCTCCTGCTCATAGTGCATTAGCTTAAAATGACAGAATAGGGCCTTTGTTTTGACATCCCGTCTGAATGAACTTCCAACAGCACAGCACTTATTAGACAATGTACTAGAATGTCAGACTAGATTATGTGTGTCAAATCTGTAACGCCCGCAGAAAAATATGGGCTCCTCCAATTTCTCACCTATTATTTCTTTGAATGGCAAAACACACTGTAGTCCCTTAGTCTGTTAATGATCGTGGACAAGTACTAACCATATATACACACACGCATACACACACACACAATAATAATTTAAGTAGGTTAATGCCTCTGTTAAAATAACAGACTGTAGAAATGACACACAACTTATTACTTATTCACTAATAGCACCCACAATTGTAATTTCTAGACTATTCTTTTAATGTCATAGTAAGAAGTCTCACAACACCAGGTTAAAGTCTGACAGGTTTATTTGGTATCACAAGCTTTTGGAGCGCTGCTCCTTCATCAGGTGATTCACCTGATGAAGGAGCGGCGCTCCGAAAGCTCGTGCTACCATATAAACCAGTTGGACTTCAACCTGGTGTTGTGAGACTTCTTACTGCGCCCACCCCAGTCCAACGCCAGCATCTCCACATCATGGCCACCACCGACACTTTTGACATCATGCGATATGTATTTTGTACCTCATTCTATATTTTCAATCTAATTACTATTTCTAGAAGTCATACCAGATAAATATTCAAAGTAAATATTGAATTTAATATTTATTTTAATTTGCTATCAAATTTTATTTCAGCTGTTTGTTTTACATTTCATCAAACTTTAATGCCATCTGTTCTATCGAAGTATGAATATTAAATTATACTTTAACCACTATTGATATTTCACAATAAACTTGAACCTCTATATTCAATTTGCCGTTTGCAAATATTTAATGAGCCTGGTTGATTTTTCAGCTTTACACATTGGAGCTGTCAGTACCTGCATCCACCAACCTGACACTACTGTTGGAGGTGAGGGACTACCCCAATGTCTGAGACATCTCCTCATGCCCAGGACACCCCTGTTTTAAGTATCATTTCACTCGATGAGTGGTATCAAAATTTCACAAGAGGGACAGGAAGTTTATCCCACCTCCCATTGCGACACTAAATATGGTTCCCTACTTTTCAGCACTAATTTGATGTCACTTCCTATCCATGTCCACTGTCTATAAAGTTTATCTATTAGTGTCACAACTAGGCTTACATTAACACCGCAATGAAGTTACTGTGAAAATCCCCTAGTCACCACATTCCGGCGCCTGTTCAGGTCAGTGCACCTAACCAGCACGTCTTTCAGACTGTTGGAAGGAAACTGGAGCACCCTGAGGAAACCCGCGCAGACACAGGGAGAATGTGCCGACTTCACGCAGACATGGGGAGAATGTGCCGACTTCACACAAACAGTGACCCAAGCCGGGAATCAAACCCAGGTCCCTGGTGCCGTGAGACAGCAGCGCTAACCACTTTTCCATCGTGCTGCCCCAGAATTATGTGTGCCATCAGCAGGCATTAAGTGGGAGCATTGCCGTCCCAGCCACGCAGACAGTGTCCCAAGCTGGGAATCGAACCCGGGTCCCTGGCGTTGTGAGGCAGCAGTGCGAACCACAACTGAGTCAAGGTGCTGCAGATGGACTTGACAACCCTAGTCATTTTCCATTGACTTCTGCTGATTTTGAGTGACTACTTTAGACTAACGGAAATATAGAGGGTGTTTTCATTTGTGTTACAGAAGTAACATCTGTATGAGAAGTTTTAATGTAGGAAGAAATATCCAAGATGCTCCAGAGATGTGTTAAAAAAATAAACTTGGAGTGGAAATGAGCCATTTACATCACTGGGTGTAAATGTAGGCGGGAAGGGACTAACAGAAGGACCTGCAGCATCTCGGTTACTGCGTGACTTTCCTGGTGTTACATCCATTTGTCCAATATCTCCAAGAAAATGCTTGGATGTGGTGTGATTACCGTTTGAAACCTCATTAGCGATAATGATGTTGTTAGGGAGGTGGGGGAAAAACAGCACTGGGAACAGAACAGCTGCCATAAAGTAAACTAAGTAACAACAAAGTACAAACCTGCCTTCAAAGCTATTCAGTGAGTCTTCCTATGATGTCCTTTTAAATAAATTTGTATCTATAGCAAATAGAGACACTAGTTTGTATGAGTGTGAACATTCCTCAATGTCAGATATCCCCTCCATCATCAAGGATGTCTGCAACTTCTGCCATAGTAACATTGTCTGTCGCTACCCTCCCTTGGCTCATCCACTCAAAACATGGCTATTCCAGTGCTCTCCTGATCAACCTTCCATATTGCACGCAATGGAAACTTGAACTCATCTGAAACTGTACTGCCCTTATCTTTAACTTGCATCATTTTGGGTGGTACGGCGGCACTGTGGTTAGCACTGCTGCCTCACAGTGCCAGGGACTCGGGTTCAATTCCGGCCTTGGGTGACTATCTGTGTGGAGTTTGCATGTTCTCCTTGTGACTGTGTGGGTTTCCTCCGGGTGCTCCAGTTTCCTCCCACAGTCCGAAGATGTGCAGATCAGGTGGGTTGGCCATGCTAAATTGCCCCTTATTGTCCAGAGATGAATAGGCAGGGGAAATATGTGGGATTATGGGGATAGGGCCTGGGTAAGATGCTCTGTCGGAGAGTTGGTGCAGACCTGATGGGCTGAATGGCCTCTTTCTGCACTGTAGAGATTCTATGATTCTAAGTCTTGTTCACCCATCACACTAGTTCTCACTGATCTACATTAACTCCTGGTTGGGAACTCCTCAAGTTTTAAATTCTCATCCTTGTGTTCAGATTTCTCAATGTCCTCTCTCCACTGTATCTCTGTGATCTCCTCTCGTGCTGCAATCTCTCAAGGACTCAGTGCTCTGCCAATTCCGGCTTTACACACTTTCCAGATTTTAATCTCTCCACCATTGTCGGATATGCCTTCAGCTGCATGGGCCCTCATTATCGAAACCCCTGCCTAAAATCACTGAAGGTGGCTGGGCAAATTGAAAAAGTGGTTAAAAAGCAAATGGGATCCTGGGCTTTATAAGTAGAAGCAAAAAGATCAAAAAGCAAGAAAAGGTGATGCTGAACCTTTTGTAAAACGCTCCTTTGACCTCAATAGGAGTATTGTGCACAATTTTGGCTCTGGACTTTAGGAAGGATGTAAATACTTTAGAGAGGCCATAGAAAAGATTTACAAGAATAGTTCCAGGGATATAGGATTTGAGCTGTCTAGGTAAATTGGGATTGTTCTCCCTTGAGAAGTTTGAAAGGAGAATGAATTCCATTCCAAGTGTTCTGCCTGAAGGCAGCGTCTTGGCTTGGTGTCTGCAGATGCTTCATCCAGAGCCATTTTCCTTGGCAGCTTTTGTCAGTGGAGGTTTAGCCATTGCCTTCAACTCTCAGGGCTAGGGCAAGGAGGCACGTCCCAAGTCCACCTTGGCCGAAGCAGGAATTGAACCCACACTGCTGTTATCATTTGTGAAGCAAACACTAGCCATCTAGCCAACTGAGCTAACCAACCTCTTGGTTGAGGTGGGCAAAAATCACAAAGGTCTAGACAGAGAAGATGGAAAGAAACTGTTCCCATTGGTGGAAGGATGAGAATCAGAGGACACTGATTCAAGGTGAAAGGCAAAAGAACTAACGGTGACATGAGGAAAAACAGCTTTGTCCAGTGTGTAGTTAGGATCTAAATGCACTGTCTGAGACTGTGGTGAAGGTAGATTCAAAAGGAAATTGGATAAGCATCTGAAGTCAGAATTTTTTAAGCTGAGAGGGAAAGGGAAGGGCGAGCGGAACTAAGTTGCTTTTACAGAGAGATGGTGGAGACCCAACAGGCCAAAAGGATTCCTTCTGTAATGTAACTATTCTATGATTCTCTCAATTTTTCTCCACAACCTTTCTTAAAATTGGTGTCTCATGGAGGGTTTAAAGCACTTACTCAGTTCATACTTCCTATTTAGTGATGACAGACTATTCAATTGTAAGGTTAGGTATAAAAGCTAAGCTCAAACTCAAAGATGGTGGCATAATGGTATTGTCACAGGATTAGTAATCCAGAGACCCAGGGCAATGTTCTGGGAACCCAGGTTCAAATCCTACCACTGCAGGTGAAATTTGAATGAAAGCCTTGCCAACTGTTGTTGTAAAGCCATCTGGTTCACTAATGTTCTTTAGGGAAGGAAATCTGCCATCCTTACCTGGTCTGGCCTACATGTGATTCCAGAGCCACAGCAATGTGGCTGACTCATTACTGCCCCCTCAAGGGCAATTAGGGGTGGGCAATAAATGCTGGCAAGATGCGTGAGCAAATTTTTAAAAAAAAATCTTGTCCAATGCAAAACTTTCCTCTCCATTGCAACCTGAAGTCATAGCATTCAATTTTTGATTGACATTATCTGACGATGCAAATTGGTGATGAAACACAACAGGTCTATCATCACTGGAGAAAAGGGAATATACGGAGACCTATTGTTGAATGGGCAGGTTTATTTGAAAGCAATGTAGACGTAACTGAGTCAAATTCGGCTGTTTTCAAATAAACTCAGAATCATCCAATTTTGGATACTGCCAGCTCTGAATTTAGTTTACTGGCTTTTGATAATATAACCTAACACATCACAGTCTTCAGAGATTCTACCAGAGAGTGTATTAATAATAAGCATCTTTCCTGTCAGATGTAGAGCAACAGTTCAGGTGAAATGAGAAGTCCTCTAAAGGCATGCTTGGTTGTCATATTCACCGTGTTTTATGCTTTGTTACATGCTGATCCCTGAAGCCTGATGATTATTATAAACTCTACAAAAAAGAATCCCCAAATATGACACGATCTTTGTGTGGCAACACATACTCCCAGTCAACAGAGGAACACACTGAAACTTCCTTCACCTCAGAAATGGAAGGGGAATGAAGAGCATTGACAGCCTGAGGGGAAAAAAGAAATCTTTCTCATTTTTGTATCATGAATCATTGCCTGCAGACTTCCTTTTTTCATGAGAACCACGGTTTTAAAAAAAACAGGGGATTTGGTGCGAATCGGCATTTTTTTTTTCCCCAATTTCCTTTTCTTGGCTTGCTTAATTTAATTTGCTAGTATAGAGATTAGGTTTCATGCGGCTAGGGATTATCTTAGTAAATATCAATGTCCTATAATGGAGTTACGCATCTCATGTAAAATTCTGCGACTTGGTGGTTGTAAATGTAATGAAACAAGGAAAGTCAGGTATAGGTCTCCGAGGAGACAAAAATAATGGGCCCTTACAATGTTCTGTTCAGATGAGGAAAAGGCTGAGGACTGATGGGAACTATTTAACCTGTTCCTGACCTAATGTGTTTGTGGTGGTTCTGCCTGAGTGACAGCTTCTTTATGTTATCTGAATACAGTTAGTAAATTAATTTTTAAAAGAAGTTTCACAGCCTTCAGTTTTTTTTTTTCTCCTCGCCCCCTTTTTAAAGCACAGCATTCTTGGTGGAATATTAGGCGAGGGAGATTTAACCGAGACTCTTTCTTAACTATGTGGCTCAAACAAGGAGGATTTGGCCCCAGAGTTCTGGTAGAAATCTGGCATTAAACGGCTACAAGAGAATCAGCATGGACAGGAGGGAGCTGGACACACCTCCCCGAAGGTGAACAGAAGGGGATTCTCGCCGCAAGCAGGAGGAAGCCTGATTTATACAAGGGGGCAGGGCCAGCAAGATGGCACGCTGTATTCCGATGACTCCCGTGTTCTGAGCACTATGTAACTTGGATGCCAGCAAGTTATTAACATTTGTCGAGAGTCGCAGCGCAACCTGGATTTTACAAGATCTCAGAAGGTGAAACACCGCTACAATGAAAGCAACGCTCTGAGTAAAAAAAGAGCAATTTCCCCTTTACTGGACATTTCACCCCTAGTCACATTAGCTACCCACCCCAAAGGAGGAGGCCATTTCTTCCACCTCCTCGATCTGGCAGGCATTATTTATGACATGGTTATCAGTCTGATTTATTTTAATTTGGTGACCTTTCCTAAAATTCTGTTCATGAATCTTCCGGTGTGGTCAGCAATACAGTCGATCATTTCATTGTCTTTCCCACTTTGCAATGGTGGAGTGGGCTCTGAGATCTTCGTCCTTTTGCCTCTGAGCTATTGTGATGGCCCCTCCTCTAAAAATCTGAAGCAAAATCCGAATTTCTGCAGTGGATAATTTTCTCACCCTCGACAGATGTCAGTGGGTGGTTAGGATTACAATGCAGCAAGGTTGGTTTGTTTTTAATTGAACTGACATGATCTACAATGCAGTTCCACCTCTGGAGGAAAATATGGAGCTTCCTAAGCCTGTTTATAAGTTTCATTGTAAAATCAAAGCAAACAGCCAAATCAACAGTAAATCTGTTCAACAGAACACCAAGGGAGAAGAGTTGAGGTGGGAACACTGCCTGCCTTTTTGCATTCACCTAATTACCAATATTTCATTACACTTAGTAAATCGCGAATTTTCAAATGCCCAGGGAAAGCAGTGCGTGACGACAGGGGAGAATAATGCACGTCCAAACTCCCCTGGAAGGGATAGTGAAGGCAGGGTGCACAGACTCCCTGGCTGTGGCAGTCACCTAGTCACTAGAATTATTCCTTATCACCAGGAGGGAAGTGGCACTAACACTGGGTGCCTGCTTTCTCTCTTTCAGGCCATCAATGCAAGCATTTTTCATCTTCAGACAGCCAAGGTAATGTGTTGCATAGTTCTCTGTTTTCCTCCTTTTGTCCATCTTGGACACTAGCACACTCATCGTCACTCTTTTCAAGTAGTACTTTCATGTCCTTCCCAATGCTGTTTGATCAAGAACACCTCCAGCTCCCTATCCTGCACTATGATACAGCAAAACCCTCCCATCCACCTTAATGCCATCATATCCCATGTTTCTTAGTTCACTTCGTCTTCCCATGTCGTTTGCCACACTATCAGCCTTACTCCCAATAACTTATCTCTCTACAGGAGAAACAGACCGCCGGTGTGAGCTATGACGCCATTATGCTACTCACTCTTGTTGTGGTTGAGGCCAGACACGCAGCTCATCCCACAGGAGTTGTTTGAAGTCAGCTGCAATTACTGGTGCCCGTGACTAACTGAATACCTGCACTGTTGCTTTGGTATCCCTGTGAAGCTTCTCCGAGCAATCACTTTGCACCTCCTGTTGGTCTCCATCATTCTAAGGGGTATAAGGCAAAGTAGATCTCATGATTGGCCATTAAAGGTGGAAGTGAGGAGGGCCTAATAGAGTCTGAGAAGGAGCTTTAAAGGTGGGAAACATTTTTTGGACTCTGCTCAGATACCTGCACTTGCTACTGAGGTCAGAGTGCTCATAAATCTTTAGTGTTGCCTCAAAGCACCAAGTCCACTATTTTCTCATTTATTCTTGCCTTCAATCCCTCTCCTCTGCAGTAAACCATAGTTGGAGCAGGAGAAAGATAATGGATAGGATTATTAACCTTTGATGAGGGTGGGCATGACATATTGCACCAGTGGCTGTTGTGCTAGTTTGCCGATACAAGCTGCCCCTGGGCCGTTTTCCCTGGAGGTGGGATGTGGGGTGGGGAGATCTACCAATGGCAGTTAAAGGCCTATTGCCAGGATTTTCCAGCTGGCTTCCAGGCTCCCCCGCCCCGGGAGGTGGGCTCGCAGTGGCAGACAGTGGGGTAACAACGCCCCAGACAAGCTTCCCACCACACCCCAGCCTGGTTTCAGCTACAGCCCAGTGGAGGGGCTCGCCCTCTGCAGTCTATGCTTTTCATTCAAAAGGTTGGGGAGAGGGTGCCCCCATCTTGAAGAATCCTGCTTCCATCTTACTGGAACAGTTTGCCTTCTGCCGAAGACCTTCCAATTGGCCCTCCAAATTGGCAAGCTAAGGATGGTGAGCCCGCCCTCTCAAAACTAACTCACCAGTTCAGGGTGAATCATTGCCAGGTGACTGACTGTTCCTGACACAGTGCTGGCTTCTGACTCCCATTTGTTCCTGATTTCAGGCTCCTGACCCAAGGTCAAACGACCAGCCAGTGGTGTGTGTGATAATGATTCATGAGCCTCCCAGCTGCAGTATACTGTTGTCCCTCAGGCCAGTAGCGCAAACTAGCATTCTGGGAACTCTCCTGGCTGTCCTTGTGAAACATGGGAGGTGAGAACCACCTGTCCAGGAATGTCCTCAGAGAATCAGCTGGCATTAACTGCAAGCCAGCAAGTTTATTTATTAGTGTCACAAAGTTTAAAGTAAAGTTAAATTTTATTTATTTATTAGTCACAAGTAAGCTTTACATGAACACTGCAATGAACTTACTGTGAAACAAGCTTACATTAACAAGATTACATTACATTGCGGACCGGACTCAATGGGCCGAATGGCCTAATTCTGCTCCTATATCTTAAGAATGTATGAACACTGCAATGAAGTTACTGTGAAAATCCCCTAGTCACCACGCTCCGGTGCCTGTTCGGGTACACTGAGGGAGAATTTAACATGGCCAATGCACCTAACCAGCACGTCTTTCAGACTGTGGGAGGAAACCGGAGCACCCGGAGGAAACCCACACAGTCACGGGGAGAATGTGCAAACTCCACACAGACAGTGAGCCAAGCCGGGAATCGAACCCAGGTCCCTGGCGCAGTGAGGCAGCAGTGCTAACCACTGTGCCACCGTGCCACCGTCAGGGAAGAAAGCTGTCAAGGAATCATGTACCTTTCTGTGCAACATGAGGAACCAATCATATCCCACGTTCTTGCCTCTCGTGTAACTCTTAGAATCACAAGAATTAGTGCCGGTTAGAAATTGCACACCCACCACTGCTGAAATGAGAAGAGATTCATCTCACATGTTTAAGCTGCTTCAGCACAGCAGAATACCAGTGAAAAGTCAATTCATTCGCCTTATCGTTCATTTCTTGTGCTTTAGCCTGAGTTTGAGCTTCTTTCTTTGATTAGCCGTTTCCTTGTCGATCCTTTACAATGTAGAGATTACAAGGACAGTACAAGTGGATGGTAAGATATTTTTATTAGGTTTGAATTTGAAATACAGTGCATTCTTTCAATTGTACATTTTTGCCTTGACTCTCTTCACAATATCTTTCCCACCTGAGAGAGAAACATTGACTAGCACTGCTGGTGCCTCCTCAAGAGAGCTGTACCAAGAGCCGGTTACAGAGACTGTTCATTGGACTTCTTCACCCATTCCATCGATAAATCTCCACCCTCCCCTTGGCTGCCTCTTGGGTTCTCAATGACCTGGATCGTTAACTCTCCCTCGCTACAGGCACTGTCTGACCTCACGAATATTGTAAGAAGGCAAACAACACCAGGTTAAAGTCCAACAGGTTTATTTGGTAGCAAAAGCCACTAACTTTCGGAACAGGCTGTTCCTTCGTCAGGTGGGTGGGAGTTCTGATCACAAACAGGGCACAAAGACACGAACTCAATTTACATGAATAATGATTGGAATGTGAGTCTTTACGGCTAATCAAGTCTTAAAGGTACAGAAAATGTGAGTGGAGGGAGCATTAAGCACAGGTTAAAGAGATGTGTATTGTCTCCAGACAGGACAGCTAGTGAGATTTTGCACATCCAGGCAAGTTGTGGGGGTTACAGACAGTGTGACATGAACCCAATATCCCGGTTGAGGCCGTCCTCATGTGTGCGGAACCTGGCTATCAGTTTCTGCTCAGCGACTCTGCGCTGTCGTGTGTCGTGAAGACCGCCTTGGAGAATGCTTACCTGGAGATCAGAGGCTGAATGCCCGTGACCGCTGAAGTGCTCCCCAACAGGAAGAGAACAGTCTTGCCTGGTGATTGTCGAGCGGTGTCCATTCATCCGTTGTCGTAGCATCTGCATGGTTTCCCCAATGTACCATGCCTCGGGACATCCTTTCCTGCAGCGTATCAGGTAGACAATGTTGGCCGAGTTGCATGAGTATGTACCGTGTACCTGGTGGAAGGTGTTCTCACGTGAGATGATGGCATCCGTGTCGATGATCTGGCACGTCTTGCAGAGGTTGCTGTGGCAGGGTTGTGTGGTGTCATGGTCACTGTTCTCCTGAAGGCTGGGTAGTTTGCTGCGGACAATGGTCTGTTTGGGGTTGTGCGGTTGTTTGAAGGCAAGAAGTGGGGGTGTGGGGATGGCCTTGGCGAGATGTCCGTCTTCTTCAATGACATGTTGAAGGCTCCGGAGGAGATGTCGTAGCTTCTCCGCTCTGGGGAAGTACTGGACGACGAAGGGTACTCTGTCCACCGTGTCCCGTGTTTGTCTTCTGAGGAGGTCGGTGCGGTTTTTCGCTGTGACGAGTTGGAGCTGTTGATCGATGAGTCGAGCGCCATATCCTGTTCTTATGAGGGCATCTTTCAGCATCTGGAGGTGTCTGTTGCAATCCTCCTCATCATGACTACTCACGAATGTTTCCAACACTTTCTGCTTTCATTCCCTGACTTAAGTTTAGCAATCTGCTGGGCAAAGAATGGCCGGCGTGAACCAAAGTGCATCCTTCGAGTCCACCCGCTAACTAATAGACGTTAAGTTTAGTTTGTTTTGAACATGTTGAGTTGTTTTTGGAGGCAGTAGTTCTTAAATAATATCTGAATGCTACTAATTATTGGTTGTTTAAGCTCTTGATGGGGCAAGTCCAACCCTAACTGCTGCCAGCACGGCGTTGTGGTGCAGTATTGGTTTCTGGTGTTGGCACGAGACAGGGTGTTGCTCTGAGGCTGTAATCAATGATATTGGTACATTTCACAACCTCACCACAACCCCATTATGCTTCATTTAGTTTTGCACTGAACTGGGGCATAACTGCACACGTCCAGAAGGGTTTTAATATCGTTTCAAACTTCCCTTCAGGCTTCATAGGCTGGTGTGCAAAACAAATTCTCCCAAATAGGGCGGTTCTCATTTTCATTTCTGCAGGCATGTTTTGAAATCAGAGCTGCAACATAAAATGATCTTATGCGGATTGGTGAACTATATTATCCCTGGCTTTGATGATGGGTCAAATGTACATAAAGGTTGAATGTAAATGCATTGGTTCCATAGTCTGATAAGAAGGGAGGGAAATCATTTTCTTCCGAGGTTTCTGGCATTTAAATGTGATAATGGATTTTTACAGAAGTTTCAAATTCGAGCTTGTGCGAAAGCCCCACCTGCTTCTCCTGTTTTGTGCTTGGCTGATGTAGCGTGCATGGGTTCTCCCAGTAGTACATTTCCCACTTGTTATATGTCACATCCTTGTCTGAAGTGATTCTGATATTTCTAATTTCTGCAGCTGTGACCTGAACAGAAAAGAGAAGATCATTGGTCCTGAGTGGTTGCTCAGTCAACGCCTCTCTTTCACAATCTGTTGTTGGTTCTTCCTAGTGCCGCCACCATGGGCATTATCTTGCCAAAAAATGGCAGTGTTGGTCCTGGTGCGAAAAATGAAGGGTTTCCCGCAGATGGCATTGGCGTGTTTTTGAGCCAAATCTTAGGGGTGGCACAGTGGTTAGCGCTGCTGCCTCACAGTGCCAGGGACCCGCGTTCGATTCCCAGCTTGGGTCACTGTCTGTGCGGAGTCTGCACATTCTCCCCGTGACTGCGTGGGTTTCCTCCGGGTGTTCCGGTTTCCTCCCACAATCCGAAAGATGTGCTGGTAAGGTGCATTGACCCAAACAGGCGCCGGACTGTGGCAACTAAGGGAATTTCACAGTAACTTCAGTGCAGTGTTAATGTAAGCCTTACTTGTGACTAATAAGTAAACTTTAAAAAAAACTTTATACCTCATTAGCGATAATTTTTATGCCCATGATTTCATGCCGCTCTGATTTGCTCCCCCTGCAATGACTTAACTGTTGCAAGCAGTAGGGGTGCCCTTTACGTGGGGAGCTCCAGGACTCTGCTGAGCTCCAGGCTGATGATGTACAAGGCCAATTGCAGGAGTCCCATTGCCTTTTATCCAAGGAGATGGTGCCATCATTGCTATGCCAACACTGCAAAGGTGGGGTCCGTAGTTGGGACCTTGGTGCAGGACATGCAGTCCATGACAGGAGATGTCCGTACCATGCTGCAGAGCTTCAACTGTATGGTGCAGACACTGGTGGGGATCGAAGAGTGTCAGCACCAGAGAACATGGGGATTCTGGATCTCACTCCAGCTTTCTCTCCATCCCATGGAGGAGCACAGGGGTCCCTGGGAACCTAAACGCAAGAGCATCGGCAGGAGTACAGCCCAGGGCCCTCCAGCCAGGGAACCCTGGCATTGTCAGCCCATCTGACATGCCCCTCCCTGTGAGTGACACACCTCCAGCCTCTGACACCTCCAGCCTCTGACACCTCCAGCCTCTTTTGGAGGGCCGAAAGGGCCTGTTTCCTGTGCTGTACTGTTCTTTGACACTGAGGAGCGAAGCAGACTAAAGTTCTTGACCTCTCTGCAAAACCCACCAAGGTCATCTCAGGCAAGAGGGCATGGAAGTCAGCAGGCCACGTCAACCTCAGCTGGGGATACACCTAGATGTAGTGGGGATCAGGAAGATTAAGAAACCGTGGAACTGTAAAATCATAGAAAAGTTACAGCACAGAAGAGACCATTAGGCCCATCTTGTCCATGCCAGTCCGAGGTCATCCAAGTGTCCTTTCTAACCCCACCTTCTTGCATCCAATCCATAGGCCTGTACCTTACAACACTCAAGGTGCAGATCCAGGTACTTTTGAAAAAGAGTTTAGGGTCTCTGCCTCCACCACCAACTCGGGCAGTGAATTCCAGACACCCTTTGTGTAAAAAAGAAAGTTCTTTCTCATGTCCCCTCTACACCTACTGCCACTTATCAGAATTAATGTCCCCGTTTCTAGAATTCTGCACCAAGAGAAACAATTTTATTCTGCCCTCTCTATCTCATCCTCTCAAAATGTTGTACACCTCCTGACAAGTAACTTGGGGTTTCCATTGACCAGAAAATTTACTTGATTAGCCACATAAATACTGTGGCTACAAAAGCAGATCAAATGCTGGGAATTGTGAGGCAAATAACTCCCCTCCTGACTCTGCAAAGCCTGTATAAGGTGTAAGTCAGGAGCATGATGGAATACTCTGGATTTGCCTCGATGAGTGGCGCTCCAAAAACACCCATGAAGCCTGACCAAATCCAGGACAAACAGCCTGTGCTACTGGCACTCCATCCACCAACTTCACCATTTCACTCCCTGCACCACTGATGCACAGTGGCAGCTGTGTGTACTATATACAAGATGTACTGTAGCAACTCGCCAAGGCTTCTTTAACAGCGTCTTCAAACCCATGACCTCTACCACATAGAAGGACAAAGGCAGCAGATGTACGGGAACATCATCAATAGTAAGTTCCCCTCCATGCGGCACGCAGGGAAATCTATCCCTGTTCCTTCATCGTCGCTGGGTCAAAGTCTGGAGTGCAGCGGTTTAAGATTGCAGCTCACCAGCTCCTGTTTCAGGGAAAATGGGGATGGGAAAGCACTGCTGGCCTTGTCAGCCTGGCTCACATCCCATGATAGAATTTAAAAAAGACTTGTGCTGCTGATATCCTGCAACTACAATTCCTGGAAGGCTTCTGATGGAATACTCTGGCAGCATGGGGTGGATCCGGTGGGAAATCCCTGAGATAGTGGCAGGACCAGAAGATCCCACTGCTACCAGCTCCTGCCATGAGAAACAAACTGTGCGGAGGCCAGATAACCCCCCCCCCCCCTCCCACCTTGTTCCTTACTTCCTGCATCATCTTTCTCTTCCCATTGTCCTCTGTCTCTGGACAGAGCTAGCTAAATACTCTCCATTTAGTGTCCAGCAGCTGACCTTTGAGAGTCACAGGGAAAGGAAAATAAGCAAAAAGTGTGCTTATATAAAATCTGCATTAACCTTGGCCCCACAGGATGACCGGTTGAGTGGGTCTCCTGGACCTGGACGCAGACCTCGCTTTGGTGGACTTTTTGTCCAGCAGAAAAAATCAGGTTAAGAAGTATCATTGCTCCAGATACACTGCTGAAGGCTTTTGCAGTCCATTAATACCTATGAAGCACTAAACCAATTTTAAAGTGATTGCCCCTAGTATGGGAACAGTGGAGTGCAGATATTCTTCCATCATCAGCACTCGCTACTTCAAAAAATCAATCTGCATTGGTCAACCATGATCAATTATTTTTACAAACTTGTGCTGCCCCTCTAGGGTCAGTTGATAATCATACTGTTGATTTATTATTGTCACAGTGGAAAGTATTGTTTCTTGCGTGCTATACAGACAAAGCATACTGTTCATAGACTACATAGGGGAGAAGAAAAAGAGAGGGTGTAAAGTTAAAACAGTTTATTTACTAGTCACAAATAAGGCTTGCATTAACGCTGCAATGAAGTTACTGTGAAATTCCCCTAGTCACCACACTCCGGCGCCTGTTTGGATCAACGCACCTAACCAGCACATCTTTCAGACTGTGGGACGAAACCGGAGGAAACCCACGCAGACACGGGGAAAACATGCAAACTCCACACAGTCAGTGACCCAAGCCGGGAGTCGAACCCAAGTTCCCGGTGCTGTGAGGCAGCAGTGCTAATCACTGTGCCACCGTGCCGCCCATAATAATATAGTGTTACAGTTACTAATAGGGTGAAGAGGAAAATCAGCTTAATGTGTGATAGAACCATTCAAAAGTCTGACAGCAGCAGGGAAGAAGCTGTTCTTGAGTCAGTTGGTACATGACCTCAGACTTTTGTATCTTTTTCCCGATGAAAGAAGGTGGAAGAGAGAATGTACGGGGTGCGTGGGGTCCTTAATTATGCTGGCTACTTTGCCGAGGCAGCGGGAAGTGTAGGCAGAGTCAATGGATAGGAGGCTGGTTTGTGTGATGGATTGGGCTACATTCACAACCTTTTGTAGTTTCTTGTGGTCTTGTGCAGAGCAGGAGCCATACCAAGCTGTGATACATCCAGAAAGAATGCTTTCTATGGTGCGTCATAGTGGACATGGCGAATTTCCTTGACCTTCTGAGAAAGTAGAGGCATTGGTGGGCTTTCTTAACTCTACCTGGTGATAGAGTTAAATATCAAACACCTTCATGGCATACAACACTCACTCATGTTGGTTTGATGTCAACAATGAATGAAATGTGAACATTTGCGCTGAAGGGACCAGGGCAAATCTGAACACCCAGAAATTTGAATTGCATGGTCACTGTCTCTGATGACAGGTAGCATCCTTTGAATTATTTGTAGGCTCTCCTGTCTCACTTCCTCTTCCTCTCCTCCTGTGAAAATGAATACAAAATGTTCTGCCATTATCCGTTATAATTTCACCTGCTGATGAGCGAGCCCAGGATTCCTTTACCCAATCTCTTTCTGCTCATGTTTCAAACTTTTGATTTAGTTTTGGTTGAAAAATAGAATTGTTCTATTTAGCAATGTCAACAGCCAGAGAGAGAGACCTTTTATAAAAATGAATATTCCTGGATGTCAGCCTCAATAATTCTGGTTTGATTTGCAAGACCCAGTGGCCAGAGGGCCCACAGAGCTTAATTAAAATCTTAATTGCTTCTCAGCTTTTTGGCTAAGATCAAGCGTAGGGTCAAGCTTGAAATCAAGTGTAATACCTGCTTTTGTTAGCTTGGAGGATGTCTTTTTTTTGTGGGGGATCATGAATTGGAGCTAGCGAAGTGAGGTTTTCAGACCACATGGAAAAGAGGGTAGGCACAGTAAGAAGTCCCAAAATACCAGGTTAAAGTCCAACAGGTTTATTTGGTAGCACGAGCTTTCGGAGCGTTGCTCCTTCATCAGGTGAGTGGAGAGTTGGGTCCACAAACAGGGCATATATAGACACAGACTCAATTACAAGATAATGGTTGGAATGCGAGTCTTAAGTAATCAAGTCTTTACAGATGCAGGCAATGCGAGTGGAGAGAGGGTTAAGCATAGATTAAAGAGGTCTCTCGCTAGCTCCACTGGATTCCATTTTTCTATGGAGGTCCAAAGGGCCGCCAATGGAGGTCTAAAGGGTATGATCAATCCCCCACATTAAAACTGACTACATTGCCACTAATGGACAGTGAGAGTGGCTACAAGAGCTGATCAGAGGCTAGGAATTCTGCACCCCCATGCCCCCCCCCACCCAGCCAAGCCTGTCCACCATGTGCAAGGCACAAGTCAGGAGTGCGATGGTATACTCTACATTGCCTGGATGAGTGCAGCTCCAACTAGAAGCTCAACACCATCTAGGACAAAGCAGTCAGTTTGATTGGCATTCCCTTTATCACCTTCATCACCCATTCTGTCCACCACCACCAACATACAGTGTACCATCTACCACCTCTTTAACCTGTGCTTAACCCTCTCTCCACTCGCATTGTCTGCACCTGTAAAGACTTGATTACCTGTTAAGACTCACATTCCAACCATTATCTTGTAATTGAGTCTGTGACTATGTATATGCCCTGTTTGTGAACCCAACTCTCCACTCACCTGATGAAGGAGCAGCACTCCGAAAGCTCGTGCTACCAAATAAACCTGTTGGACTTTAACCTGGTGTTGTGAGACTTCTTACTGTGCCCACCCCAGTCCAACGCCAGCATTTCCACATCAAAGAAGGTGGAATTTATGAGTGCCACCCTCCAATCTTGGTGCACTACCGTGTGAAAACAACTTTAGTTTTTTTTTAAATTCCAGTTTCCTCCTCATCTATTTATGCAGGTTTTATTTTGCTGAGTGCAAACTTGAGGTAAATTAACATAGATTTCCTGTGGGTTTGCTGCCACAGTTCTCTGTCCATTGAGATCAATCGATTGAAACTCGTGCACTTTCAATGAAGATTTGAAAAAACATTGTTTTCTTTGTGTGGTTTCTTTACAGATGTAAAACATTGCGCTCTCATGCTTGGTATTGCAAATTTGTTAAACTGACGGTTTTTAGATGAATAGTTAACACTGCTAAGCTTTGTTATCAGCAGAAGTGTCAAATTCTATTTTTTTTAAAGTTGACATGAAGTACTTTTGTACGTAATAAAACAAAATCTGTCCGAATAGCTTTGCTTTGTATAGGAAGTCCTTTTTGAGAGTATTCTTTTGAGCACTCTGCCAATATTTCCATTAAAACATTTTTTAGGAGCAATTGCCAAGACCCCTGTATTTCCATGGTAACACCTGGCTACATTGTCATTGTATCCAGATAAGGTTTGTTGAGCACATTGCCAGTATTTCCATAGAGACGCTTGTGGACACACTACCTATTCACCCACAGAAAGTATCTTCTGAAATATTACACTGTATCCATAGAAACTTGAATACATGGCCAACACAGTAAACCCTTTTTAAAATACTGAACTGATATGCAAAAGAAAAGTATTGTTACTCAATAAATAAAGGGAGTCACATCCTGCATCACAGTTTTCGGTGATTTAGCAATGGAATACCTGCATTATACAGCCGTGGCTTAACGGCCAGGTTTTTGTGTTGTTGGTTTTTCTCTCTTCCCCTTTATGATGGCAGTGACCAATGCTACAATACAATTCCATGGCTGTCACCTAAGTGGTAGGCCATTTGGCAGTGGGGATTCACCCTAGCTGAAACTAATGCCGCCTGTAGCGCACCCAGTTGCCAACAGGGGCCTCTAGGAAGTATTTGGGGCCAGGAAAGTAGATGGTTTATTTTTCGTCACTGCACCCAGACCAAGCTGAGACCAACTGAGTCAGCACAGGCAAAAATCACACCCTGAAATCGTGATCTGTACCAGCTTGATGGAAAATCTCAGCAGGTCTGGAAGCATACCAAGGGTCATCTGGACGGACTCAAAATGTCAGCTCTTTTCTCTCCTTACAGATGCTGCCAGACCTGCTGAGATTTTCCAGCATTTTTTCTTTTGGTTTCAGATTCCAGCATCCACAGTAATTTGCTTTTATCTGTAACAGCTTGATCTCTCATTGTAAGTGCTTGCATTGAAGCATTTTTTAATTGTCTGTGTTTATGTAACCGTGGTTTGTGATAATTGCTGAGATTTCCGCATTCATGTCTCAAAAAAATTGTAAATAGCTTTCTTCACGTTGTCTTTGCTGTAGGAAGGTCACAGTAGGTATAGTAACTGATCACAAACCAACATTAGCAGTTTCAGTAGAAGGAGAAAACACCACAGCAGAAGAACCAATAGTGGACTTCAAGTAGGAAGAAGGGCCTGTTCTGTGCTGTACTGTTCTATGTTCTATCTCAAGTTAGTTATCTGAGGTCTCTGGAGTCCGTGTTTATAAAATTCTTGAGATTTGATAGATTTAGTCATTCACAGTGCCGGCCATTGCTAGCAAGGCCAATATTAATTGTGTGACTGCACTGTTTTTGGAGAAGGTGGTGATGAACTGCCTTCTTGAACCACTGAATTCAGTGTGGTTACACTAAACCCACTGTCCTGTTAGGTCAGGAGTTTGACCCAAAGGTGATGAAGGAATGGTGATATATTTCCAAGTCAGGATGGTGTATGATTGTGAGGCAACCTTGCAGGTATTCCTGCTGTCCTTAAACTTTAAGTGTTAGATGTGCGGACGGTTTTGCTGAAGAAACCTTGGTGAGTTGCTGCTGTGCCACGTTATGCCAGAAAGGACTGTATAATAAAGGTGGTGGAAGGCATGCTGGTCAAATGGGCTGCTTTACTTTGCCCTGGTAAACATTGAGCTGCTGGAGTGTTGTTGAAGTTTCGCTTATTCAGATAAGTGGAGAGTGTTCCATCATATCACATCTTGAGGATGGCACTCATGCTTTGAGGAATCGGGAGGTGATATGATTTATTATTGTCACATGTATTAGTATACAATGGAAAGTATTGTTTCCTACGCACAATACAGACAAAGCATACCGTACACAGAAAAGGAAAGGAGAGGGTGCAAAATGTAGTGTTACAGTCATGGCTAGGGTGTAGAGAAAGATCAACTTAATATAAAGTAGGTCCATTCAAAAGTCCGATGGCAGCAGGGAAGAAGCTGTTCTTGAGTCGGTTGGTACGTGACCTCAGACTTTTGGATTTTTTCCTAACGGAAGAAGGTGGAAGAGAGTATGGCCGTTCGGGATGCGTGGGCAATTATGCTGGCTGCTTTTCCGATGCAGCGGGAAGTGTAGACAGAGTCAATGGATGGGAGGCTGGTTTGCGTGATGGACTGGGCTTCGTTCACGACCCTTTGTTGTTTCTTGCGGTCTTGGACAGAGCAGAAGCCATATCAAGCTGTGATACATCCAGAAAGAATGCTTTTTATGGTGAGTAACTCGTTGCACAATACCCAGCCTCTGATCTGCTCGTGACATGCCACAGTATTTGTGTGGCTGGTCCAGTTGGGCTTCTGGTCAGTGGTAAACTCCAGGATATTGATGGTTGGGTTTCAACAATGGTAATGCCAGTGAATGTCAAGAGGTGATGTTTAGATTGTCAGATTTCAATTGATATCTGGCTGACATGGTGTCAACTGAGTCTATTGTGTACACCTTTACATTATGTCAATATTTCCATAGACACACTCAGGATATCTTGCCTGTGTTCCCATAGACACATTTTTGAGTATCTTTGACAATACTGTCACAGATACACTCTTGTCAGCATTTCCACTGACAAAGTCTGGTTATCTTGTCATTGTTTCCATATGAAGCATTTAAATGGAATCATCCATGGGTAGTTTGCCAGCAAACTGTTTTCCCACAGAGACGATTTTGACACATTCTTAATATTTTCACAGATACCTTGCCAGTCTTTGTGGAAAAGCCTTGGATGTTTAACATTCTGCACATGCATAGCTGCATTGTAGTCTAATTCAAGATATTTAACTGTAAGGCCAATTTTGCTAGTTTGTAGTTCTTAAGAGCTTACTAATTGCAAAAAAGCAGGCAGAGAGTGCATGTTCAAGTCAAGAGTAAGATGTAATTATTTCTTCAGGCACATAATACGCTTTATAAATTGAATATTTTTCACTGCTGCTCGGTTGATAGTTCAATAGTTGTTTTTGTACTAAAGCCTTGAACATGTAGAGCAGATGAAATGGAAATGCTGTGATATCTAGAATTTTTTACGAGTAATTAACTTAACCAATTTAACAACTTCATTGCCCAAGTCAAATTTGGATTTTCCAATGGGTTGAATAAGGCCAGCGATAAATATTTCACTGTCCTATTTGGTTCCCCCTCTCTTTTCATCTTTTGTTTGATCACAAATGTTTTGAAAAGTATTTGCTTATCAATTCAGCGAGCATTTAACTGTTCAGATGCTGTGACTGTAAAAGAGACACAGACAGGTTTTCTTTTAAGTAGAAAAGGAAATGGTATCCATTTTATGTAACATTCGACATGTAAAAATAATAACAATGTACCAACACACGCAAACATACATACATACACGCACACACACAAGTTAAATTGTTTGAGTTCCAAAAGAGAGTCAGTCATATTGGGAATCTTGGACAATTTCGGGCTGTGTTTGGTGATCCTTCTGCGGCAAGATGATTAAAACGTTGATGTACGATCCCTGTCTTTTCATCTAGAGTCAGCAGCTGTTTGGTTTACATGGAAAATGGTGTTTGACTGCTCAGAATACAGTAAGAGTTTTAACAACACCAGGTTAAAGTCCAACAGGTTTATTTGGTAGCAAATACCATTAGCTTTCGGAGCGCTGCTCCTTCGTCAGATGGGGTGGAAATCTGCTCTCAAACAGGGCACAGAGACACAAAATCAAGTTACAGAATACTGATTAGAATGCGAATCCCGACAACCAACCAGATCTTAAAGATACAGACAATGTGGGGTGGAGGGAGCATTAAGCACAGGTTAAAGAGATGTGTATTGTCTCCAGACAGGACAGCCCGCAAGTCCAGGAGGCAAGCTGTGGGGGTTACTGATAATGTGACATAAATCCAACATCCCGGTTTAGGCCGTCCTCATGTGTGCGGAACTTGGCTATCAGTTTCTGCTCAGCGACTCTGCGCTGTCGTGTGTCGTGAAGGCCGCCTTGGAGAAGGCTTACCTGAAGATCAGAGGCTGAATGCCCGTGACTGCTGAAGTGCCACATCATGGCTCAGAATATAGGCAGAGCACATGCATGCAGAACGGCTGGAGCGAGAAAATGAGCATGTAACATCATTGGCACGGTGGCACAGTGGTTAGCATTGCTGCCTCACAGCGCCAGGGACCTGGTTTTGATTTGGGTCACTGCCTGTGCGGAGTCTGCACGTTCTCCCCGTGTTTGCGTGGGTTTCCTCCAGTGTCATAGACATAGAAACCGGTACCCCAGTTTCCTTCCACAGTCCAAGAAATGTGCTGGTTAAGTGCATTGGCCATGCTAAATTCTCCCTCAGTGTACCCAAACAGGCACCAGAGTGTGGCAACTAAGGGATTTTCACAGTAACTTCATTGCAGTGTTAATGTTAGCCTACTTGTGACACTAATAAATAAGTTTAAACTTTAAAAAATCTTGCTGTTCCCGCAAATGATTTTCTGCACCCTGTGGAAAACAGTGTCATAGAGGTTTACAGCATGGAAACAGGCCCTTTGGCCCAACTTGTCCATGCCACCCCTTTTTTTAACGACTAAGCTAGTCCCAATTGCCCGCGCTTGGCCCATATCCATTGATGGCCATCTTACTCATGTAACTGTCTAAATGCTTTATAAAAGACAAAATTGTACCCGCCTCTACTACTACCTCTGACAGCTTGTTCCAGACCCTCACGACCCTCTAAGTGAAAGAATTGCCCCTCTGGACCCCTTTATATCTCTCCCTCTTACCTTAAACCTATGCCCTCTACTTTTAGACACCCCTACCTTTGGGAAAAGATATTGACTACCTAGCTGATCTATGCCCCTCATTATTTTATAGACCTCTATAAGATCACCCCACAGCCTTCTACGCTCCAGAGAAAAAAGCCCCAGTCTATCCAGTTTCTCCTTGTAACTCAAACCATCAAGTCCTGCTGACATCCTAGTAAATATTTTCTGCACTCTTCCTAGTTTAATAATACCCTTTCCATAATAGGTTGACCAGAACTGTACACAGTATTCCAAGTGTGGCCTTACCAATGTCTTGTGCACTTCGACAATACGTCTCAACTCCTGTATTCAATGTTCTGACCAATGAAACTAAGCATGTCAAATGCCTTCTTCACCACTCTGTCTACCTGTGACTCAACTTTCGATGAGTTATGAACATGTACCCCTAGATATCTTTGTTCTATAACTCTCCCCAATGCCCTACCATTAACTGAGTAAGTCCTGCCCTGGTTTGATCTACCAAAATGCATCACCTCATTTATTAAATTAAACTCCATCCTTTTATGCAAAAGGCTAGCTCACTTTCATGTGACCACAAACTAGCCAGTTACCCAAACCTGGTCATTCCCAGGTCTATTGTTTAAAGCGACTAGGTTAAAATGGTCAGTGGAGCCCATTTCTTAATCATCCTCCATTGACCAAAATCATTGAATTTAGTGGCTTGGTCTTCACCTTCCTGAATAGTTAGATTATATCTGAAGGTCTTTGAGTAGTTAAGGAGCTGCCAGTTTACAGTCATTTAAGTTTATTGTCCTTGGTGTGCTATATCCAGACAACCCAACCCTGTTCTGATAGCTTTGTAATTTGCTAGGTGTAGTTATGTTTTGAGACTTACTGTGTAGATCCTTGAGCCTTTTAAAACTTATTCTTCGGCTTCAGCCCCAAGAATAAAGGGGTCCAGAGGGGCAATTCTTTCACTTAGAGGGTCGTGAGGGTCTGGAACAAGCTGTCAGAGGTAGTAGTAGAGGCGGGTACAATTTTGTCTTTTATAAAGCATTTAGACAGTTACATGAGTAAGATGGCCATCAATGGATATGGGCCAAGCGCGGGCAATTGGGACTAGCTTAGTCGTTAAAAAAAGGGGTGGCATGAACAAGTTGGGCCGAAGGGCCTGTTTCCATGCTGTAAACCTCTATGACACTGATTTCCACAGGGTGAAGAAAATCATTTATGGGAACAGCAAGATTTTTTTAAGTTTAAACTTATTTATCAGCCCCAAGAATAAAGGAAGTCATTTTTGCATTTTGTTGTGCATTTTTTCCTCAAATCAGGCTCTTGGCAGATGTTCTGTTTTTTAAAAATTCATTCATGGGACATGAGCATCACTGGCTGGACCAGCATTTATTGCCCATCCCTAGTTGCCCTTGGAGGGCAGTTGAGAGTCAACCACATTGCTGTGGCTCTGGAGTCATAAGTAGGTCAGACCAGGTAAGGATGGCAGATTTCCTTCCCTCAAGGGGCTTTAGTGAACCAGATGGGTTTTCCAACAATCGACAATGGTTTCATGGTCATCAGTAGATTCTTAATTCCAGAATTTTAAAAAAAATTGAATTCAAATTCCACCATCTGCCGTGGCGGGATTCGAACCCAGCTCCCCAGAATATTGGCTGAATTTCTAGATTAATAGTCTAGCGATTAATACCGCTGGGCCATCGCCTTCCCTAACTTGTATCTTGAGGCTATCACACCCAACCCACCAGCACTTGAGATGTAGTTAGAACTGAGACAGATACTGGAGATTAAGACTATGACCATCAACCAAAAGCTAGTCATAATCTTCATCTATGAGATCAGTGAGCATTCAGTGGCCATTATTTTGATTTAATTTGATTTATTAATGTCACATGTATTAGTGTACAGTGAAAAGTATTGTTTCTTGTGTGCTATACTATACATAGACAAGGAAAGGAGAGTGTAGAATGTTGTGTTATAGTCATGGCTGGAGTGTAGAGAAAGATCAACTTAATATGAGGTAGGTCCATTCAAAAGTCTGATGGCAGCAGGGAAGAAGCTGTTCTTGAGTCGGTTGGTACGTGATCTCAGACTTGTATCTTTTCCCCGATGGAAGAAGGTGGAAGAGAGAATGTCCAAGGTGCGTGGGGTCCTTAATTATGCTGGCTGCTTTTCCGAGACAGTAGAAAGTGTAGACAGTGTCAGTGAGTGTGAGGCTGGTTTCAATGATGGACTGGGCTTCGTTCACAACCCTTTGTAGTTTCTTGTGGTTTTGGACAAAGCAGGAGCCATACCAAGCTATGATACAACCAGAAAGAATGCTTTCTATGGTGCATCTGTAAAAGTTGGTGAGTCATAGCAGACATGCCAAATTTCCTTAGTCTCCTGAGAAAGTAGAGGCGCTGGTGGGCTTTCTTAACTATAATGTTGGCATGGGGGAACCAGGACAGGTTGTTGGTGATCTGGACACCTAAAAACTTGAAGCTCTCGACCCTTTCTACTTCGTCCCCATTGATGTAGACAGGGGCATGTTCTCCTTTATGCTTCCTGACGTCGATGACAATCTCCTTCGTTTTGTTGACATTGAGGGGGAGATTATTGTTGTTGCAACAGTTCACCAGATTCTCTATCTCATTCCTGTACTCTGTCTCATCATTGTTTGAGATCCAACCCACTACGGTGATGTCATCAGCAAACCTGAAAATCGAGTTGGAGGGGAATTTGGCCGCACAGTCATAGGTGTATAAGGAGTATAGTAGGGGGCTGAGAACACAGCCTTGTTGGGCACCGGTGTTGAGGATGATCGCGGAGGAGGTGTTGTTGCCTATCCTTACTGATGGTGGTCTGTGGGTTAGGAAGTTCAGGATCCAATCGCAGAGGGTGAAGCCAAGCCCCAAGCCACGGAATTTGGAGATGAGTTTCGTAGGAATAATGGCGTTGAAGGCTGAGCTGTAGTCAATAAATAGGAGTCTGACATAGGTGTCTTTGTTATCTAGATGTTCCAGAGTTGAGTGCAGGGCCAGGGAGATTACGTCTGCAATAGGCGAACTGTTGTGAATGCAGGCGATCTGGGCGGCCAGAATTGATTCGTGCCATGACTAACCTTTTGAAGTATTCCATAATGATGGATGTCACTATTGTAATAGTTGTAATCTATTTTGCTTTATTGCTTGAAATGCTTTTTTCTACCATTATTTTTCTAATGGTAGACACTCAGTTATGCAGCACCTCATAGCATGTAAATTATTTTCACTCTTTAATTAAAAGTTGCTCAATTTAAATAATCTTATCAATTCATTTTGGCACCAAATTTGACTATGTCCTGTTAATTCAAATAATTGCATAGTTTATTTGAAGTGCATAAAACAAATGTTAAATTATTGGTAGCCTGCTCCAAATGCTTGATAATAAATAGCATTCAGTAACTGACCTGCAGGGGGTGTAATTTTTCATAGAATCCCAACAGTGCAGAAAGAGACCATTCGACCCATCGAGCCTGCAGCGACAACAATCCCACCCAGGTCCTCCCCCCCCCCCCCCCCCCCGTCCCCCCCGTCCCCCCCCCTGACAATTAGAGGTGGACCCTCTAATTGTCAAGATTTGCTATACTCGAGGTGTGGTGTGAAACTGACACATCCTTCACCAGCTGTTGAAGGGTTCATTTCCTGGTAGTTCTGAGATTTGTATTCCTGGACAATGTCTTCTTATAAAGTAGATACAGCAGAGCCTAACTACCTGGAATGCATCTTTCTTAAAAATAACGCTAGGACTTGTCATACATATTTGAACATTAGAAAAATAATCTTAACTAAGTGAATCTCTCCAGAATGTTTGGGAGCAAACTATTTCTGGATTTTGGAATCATCTGGTTTGTAAAACGACATTAGAATGCCTAACCACAGGGCAGCACGGTGGCACGATGGTTAACACTGCTGCCTCACAGCGCCAGGGACCCGGGTTCGATTCCCAGCTTGGGTCACTATCCGTGTGGAGCCTGCAGGTTCTCTGCATGGTTTCCTCCGGGTGCTCCGGTTTCTTCCCACAGTCTGAAAGACATGCTGGTTAGATGCATTGGCCACACTAAATTTTCTCTCAGTGTACCCCAACAGGTGCCGGAGTGTGGCAACTAGGGGATTTTCACAGTAACTTCGTTGCTGTGTTAATGAAAGCCTACTTGTGACACTAATAAATACGCTTTAACTTTAAGTACAAGTGTGAGAATTGGAAAACACTACAGATATAAATGTTTGCCTGAAATGTGAAACAGTCATGAAAAATTGCAGCATTTGCCCAAATACTGTACCTTCCATGCTTCCACTTACAAAGTACTGTACTAAGATTATGCTGATGACGTCAAGGAAATGCTTGGCTCTGCTCAAAGAATTCCCAGGCATGGTCTTTCTGAGCAATAGATTTCCATACTGGAGAGGTTACAGAGTATTGGCCAAAAGTACAGTGAATAATTCGAGCAAAATGAAAATGTTACAGCAGAAATGGAAATGGAGAATCTGTCAGCTGCCAAGGGGTGTGGATTGGACAACAACAAGGCTGCGACTGTCTCCAATAGAACAGCCACATGACATACTCTTTACATCTGCGCAGCTGCTGTGTGTTGGAGGGAAGCGTCACTCAGTGACAGCTCAGGAAGCTGCCAGCAAGAAATGGGGCACTGTCAGCAGAATAGTAGAGACTACAGCAAGCCCTTCCTCGCCACCTCTCCCCCTTCACCGTGAAGCCTTAACGGGTAAACGTACTGCCTGGTGTGGCAATGTGCTCAATAGAAAAGAGAATCAGTCTGTGCTATAATTGCTCTGAGTTGGTGCACTGGTTGGGGGAGCTAATATCCCATCAACGAGTTCATACTGACCAGAGACTGTTCAGGCGCTCTTGCTGCGGGGATGAGTTCAAGACATCACCAGACCTCATTGTGCACCAGCAAATTCACACTGTGGAGTGACTGTTCACCTGCTCCGCATGGGGAAAGGGATTCACCCGGTCATCAAACCTACTGTGGTGGACCTCAGTTGTGCCTTTGTCCTATATGGACCACCGTTGTGTGTGTTTGTCATACCTGGACACATCCCCTTCCAGTTTGGGTCCTCCCCTCAGCACCTAGTATAAAGGTGGCTGTCTCCTCCCCCTTGTTCAGTCCAGGTCGGTTATTTGTTGGGATCTGCTCCTGATTCTGAATAAAAGCCTACACTTATATTGGCACACCGGTAGTCTTTCGCCTTATTGATAGCGCATCACCTACGGACACGTGATCGAGTTCACAAGTAACTATAGAGATTAGCTTTTGTTGGTAATCACATCCAGGACTGAACCATATTCACTGGGACCTGTTTCTGCTGATAATAGAATCCAACGCAGGTAATGATTTTAATATGGACAAAGCCAGATAGGTCATAAGAACATAAGAACATAAGAAATAGGAGCAGGAGTAGGCCATCTAGCCCCTCGAGCCTGCCCCGCCATTCAATAAGATCATGGCTGATCTGACGTGGATCAGTACCACTTACCCGCCTGATCCCCATAACCCTTAATTCCCTTACCGATCAGGAATCCATCCATCCGCGCTTTAAACATATTCAGCGAGGTAGCCTCCACCACCTCAGTGGGCAGAGAATTCCAGAGATTCACCACCCTCTGGGAGAAGAAGTTCCTCCTCAACTCTGTCTTAAACCGACCCCCCTTTATTTTGAGGCTGTGTCCTCTAGTTTTAACTTCCTTACTAAGTGGAAAGAATCTCTCCGCCTCCACCCTATCCAGCCCCCGCATTATCTTATAAGTCTCCATAAGATCCCCCCTCATCCTTCTCAGCTCCAACGAGTACAAACCCAATCTCCTCAGCCTCTCCTCATAATCCAAACCCCTCATCTCCGGTATCAACCTGGTGAACCTTCTCTGCACGCCCTCCAATGCCAATATATCCCTCCTCATATAAGGGGACCAATACTGCACACAGTATTCCAGCTGCGGCCTCACCAATGCCCTGTACAGGTGCATCAAGACATCCCTGCTTTTATATTCTATCCCCCTCGCGATATAGGCCAACATCCCATTTGCCTTCTTGATCACCTGTTGTACCTGCAGACAGGGCTTTTGCGTCTCATGCACAAGGACCCCCAGGTCCCTTTGCACGGTAGCATGATTTAATTTGTTTCCATTGAGATAGTAATCCCATTTGTTATTATTTCCTCCAAAGTGTATAACCTCGCATTTATCAACGTTATACTCCATTTGCCATATCCTCGCCCACTCACTCAGCCTGTCCAAATCTATCTGCAGATCTTCTCCGTCCTCCACACGATTCACTTTTCCAATAGGTCATACCCCTATTCAACAGAGAAAAGAAATTGCGGTGGTGTACTTGGGGTAGAGAGGGAAATATCTGCTCTATAACCATTCAGTGAGGCCTGCCAACATTTGGACAGCGTGAAGGAAGTTTAAGATTGGGCTTGATTGCAATAGTCCCAATGATATAATTATCTGCCAATATTGTTTAGTCTCACACATGAAGATGGGAGGCAGATGGCGGAATTTGAATTCAATTTTAAAAATCTGGAATTGAGAATCTACTGATGACCATGAAACCATTGTCAATTGTCAGAAAAACCCATTTAGTTCACTGATGTCCTTTAGGGAAGGAAATCTGCCGTCCTTACCTGGTCTGGCCTACATGTGACTTCAGAGCCACAGCAATGTTGCTGACTCTCAACGGCCCTCTGAAATGGCCAAGCAAACCACTCAGTTGTATCAGTCGTTACAGAGTGTCAACAAAGAAATGAAACTGGATGCACCATCTGGCATCGACCCAGGCACCAGAAAAGACAACGGCAAAACAGTCCTGTCGACCCTGCAAAGTCCTCCTTACTAACATCTGGAGGCTAGTGCTAAAATTGGGAGAGCTATCTCACAGACCAGTCAAGCAACAGCCTGACATAGTCATTCCCACAGAATCATACCTTACAGATAACAACCCAGACACCACCGTTACCATCCCTGGATATGTCCTGTCCCACCAGCAGGACAGACCCAGCAGAAGTGGCGGCAGAGTGGTATACAGTCAGGAGGGAGTTGCCCTGGGAGTCCTCAACATCGACTCCGGACCCCATGAAGTTCCATGGCTTCAGGTTAAACATGGGCAATAAAACCTCTTACTGGTTACCACGTACCATCCTCCTTCGGCTGATGAATCAGTATTCCTCCATGTTGAACAACACTTGGAGGAAGCGCTAAGCGTGGCAAGAACACAAAATATACTCTGGGAGGGGAATTTCAATGTCCACCACCAAAAGTAGCTCGGCAGCAGCACTACTGATCGAGCTGGTTGGGATATAACTGCGAGACTGCATCTGCAGCAGGTGGTGAAGGAACCACCAAGAGGGAAAATCATACTTACATAGAAACTAGAATCAGGAGTAGGCTATTCAGCCCTTCGAGCCTGCTCTGCCATTCATTTTGATCATGGCTGATCATCAAATTCAATATTCTGATCCCCTCTTCCTCCCATCCCTTGATCCCTTTAGCCCCAAGAGTTATATCTAATTTCCTCTTGAAATCCGACAACATTCTGGCCACAGCTACATTCTGTGGTAGTGAATTCCACACACTCACCACCCTCTGGGTGAAGAAATTCCATCTCACCTCAGTTCTAAAAGGTTTACCCCTTATCCTCAAACTATGATCCCTAGTTCTGGACTCCCCCACCATTGGGAATGTTCTTTCTGAATCTACCTTGTCTAACCCAGTTAGAATTTTAAAAGTTTCTAACATACTTAACCTCACCCTTACCAATCTGCCGGCTGCAGGTGCATCTGTCCATGACAGTATTGGTCAGAGTGACCACCGCTCTGTCCTTGTGGAGATGAAGTCCCGCCTTCACATTGAGAATAACCTCCATCGTGTTGTGTAGCACTATCACCGTGCTAAATGGGACAGACTTTGAACCGATCTCGCAACTCAAGACTGGGCATCCATGAGGCGCTGTGGGCCATCAAAAGCAGCGGAATTGTATTCCAGCACAATCTGCAACCTCGTGGCCCGGCATATTCCCCCACTCAACCAAAACCATCAAGCCAGTGGATCAACCCTAGTTCAATGGAGAGTGCAGGAAGGCATGCCAGGGACAGCACCAGGCATACCGAAAAATGAGGTGTCAACCTGGTGAAGCTACAACAGTGGACTACTCCCATGCCAAACAGCAAGTGATTGACAGAGCTAAGCGATCCCACAACCAATGTAGTCCTGCCACATCAAGTCATGAATGGTGGTGGACAATTAAACAACTCGCTGGAGGAGGAGGCTCCACAAATATCCCCATCCTCAATGATGGAGGAGCCCAGCACATCAGTGCAAAAGATAAGGCTGAAGCATTCGCTGCAATCTCCAGCCAGAAGTGCCAAGTGGATGATCCATCTCGGCCTGAATTCCAGAGATGAGAGTGACAGCCTTTGACATCAAGGCCACATGTGACCAAGAGTGACATCAAGGAGCCCTAGCAAAACTGGAATCAGTGGGTATCAGGGGGCAAACTCTCCACTAGCATATAGGAAGATGGTTGTGATTCGCTGATTGCGTAATGTTTCGCACCATTCACGACTCCTCAAATACTGAAGCAGTCCATGTTCAAATGCAAAATGATTTGGACAATATCCAGACTTGAGCTGACAAGTGCCAAGTAACATTCGTGCCACACAAATGCCAGGCAATGACCATCACCAATAAGAGACACTCTAACCACCGCCCCTTGACATTCAATGGTGTTACAATCATTGAATTCCCCAATGTCAACATCCTTGTGGTTACCATTGACCAGAAACTCAACTGGACTCATCACATAAACACAGTGGCTACAAGAGCAGGTCAGAGGCTAGGAATACTGCAGCGAGTAACTCGCCTCCTGACTCTCCACAGCCTGTCCACCATCTACAAGGCACAAGTCAGGAATGTGATGGATTACTCCCCTCTTGCCTGGATGGGTGCAGCTCCAACAACACTCGAGAAGCTTGACACCATCTAGGACAAAGCAGCCCGCTTAATTGGCACCACATCTACAAACATTCAATCCCTCCCCCAGTAGCAGCAGTGTGTACTATCTACAAGATGCACTGCAGCAATTCACCTAAGATCCTTAGACAGTACCTTCCAAACCCATGACCACTTCCATCTAGAAGGACAAGGGCAGCAGATAAATAGGAACACCACCACCTGCAAGTTCCCCTCCAAGCCACTCACCATCCTGACTTAGAAATATATCGCCAATCCTTCACAATCACTGGAATTCCCTCCCTTACGGCACTGTGGGTCAACCCACAGCACGTGGACTGCAGCGATTCAAGAAGGCAGCTCACCACCACCTTCTCAAGGGCAACCAGGGATGGGCAATAAATGCTGGCCAGCCAACGACGCCAATGACTCATGAATGAATATAACAAAATTGAAGAATGAGATCTTGGACAAAATACCAAAGTGCTGCTAGTGTCCATTGAAGTGTTTGAATAGAAGCAGCAACATCAACAGCTAAACAGATAAAATTGGGGAATAAAAAGGGCTTAAAACAAGATACTTGCTGAAGTTTGATATAAAGATGGAATTGGCACCTTGTTGGCATCTACGAGCGATCCACCATGGAGTTTATGGCTGAGATTTCCCATGCAACCCTCTGTGTGTTTCGCAGTGATGGAAGGTGACCCGCCATTGGCCAGCGTTAGCATCTTCTGGTCCACGGTTTTCAACGGGGCTTCTCTTGCTGCCAGGAAACCTGCGGCGAGAATGCGTCATCAGCGGGATTGGAAGATCCCACCAGCGTGAAAAGCCGGCAAGTTCCGGTCCATAGATAGTAATTACAGGCCTAGCGTAAAGCTATCTATTTAATCTGATTTTTGAAACTGCATCTGAAAGGGATTCACAATAAATAAGTGTTAAAATTCCACGATTAGTGTTATCTTACAGCAAGAAGAACCTTTGAATTTGTTTGATTGAAGTGTAGGAACGTGAAGCTTTGAACTTTTACTCATCAAGTCATGTAGGGCAAATGCACTCTGCTCCAATTCATGCTCTGCATTAAAATATTGGCTGATATTACACATTGATTGTGAAAATTATCTGTTTAAAGTAAATATAATCTTACAGTTGATCTCAACCAATTGGGCAAAGCCAGCTGGTAATAATGCTTGCCCAACTTCAATGTAACTTGAAGTGGTCTGCAATTTCAACTTCCATCACCTTGCTTTGTCTTACCAATCCCAATGAGTAATAGAGTTCAGGAGGTGGTCCTTAAAGACCAAAGGTCCTCTCTCATTTCAAATTGCCCACTACAATTGGCCTCACTGTTTCCTTAAAAAAAAGTATGGGGCATTTCAGCCCCAGTTCCTGTCCCTGATTGTAATCGACTGATGTCCTGCTGAAAGCATGCATGAGTAGATAGTGGAAAATAAGGTCAGATGGGGCTGTCCTGGATCCCATATTCGAATAGTCTATAAATGATCGGTATGAGTTTGAAAATTGGCGGAAGAGGAACCCTGCAGAAAGATTTTCAATCCTGAGAGTGTCAAGGCAGAAGGATTACAAAATGCTGGGAGGCAGATTTGTCATGTCCCATTTCATTCCATTCACTGTGAAAAGGCTCAAAACAGAGGCAGCAATCCTCTCCTCTCCTTCCCCCAGAGAGGGGCAATGATTAGACCGTCAATCTGATTGGCTGGTTCCAAGCATAAGAGGATGGGAGGTTTTTTTTTTGTTGCCTACTTTCTCAGCCGCGGCGAATCTGTGATCAGGAGAGGAAACCGAGGGAGAAACAACAGAGTAATGAAGAAAAGCTAGCTTGCCAGATGGCAGTTGCACAAGACAGCCTCTTTGACACGATAACCCGCTTTCATTTCAAAACCTAGATAAGAGAACTGGAGAAAGAAACGAACTTCAGCAGGGTGGAAGCCACCAGAAAATCTAATGAATTTTTAATGTAGTGCTGTTACTGAAACTTCCAGCACGCAGTGATAACCAGTGATAACCAATTGCAATGAAATGAAAAACAGGTGTCAACTGCAGTTAATTATTATTTAACCATCTCATTACATAAAAGTTCATAAATCAGTTTAAATATTTTTGATGGAACATTACACTGTGTTTTTTTTTACAGTAGTTCTTTTTTCATTAAAATTATTCTGCAAATCACTCACAGCTGTGCTGCAGATGACTCACGAGCCTTCCAAGCTCATGAAGAACACTTGCACAGTGAACCTTTGCCACTGTCGTATTCTACATAGACGTGATTATTAACTAAAGAGAAGAACGTCGATATTGTCTCCAAGCACACACAAACCTGTAGTGCATCATTTGCTATTAAAATAGGGGAAACTAGTCAGTTTTTTTTTATTCCTCGCTGAATCCTCACATCGAAGATTGCTATTTTGAATAAAATATCCCTGAACGTATTCATCAATCTTTGCTCTGCTGTTACTCAGACATGCACGCAGACAAAATTGTAGAGTTTGTGATCGGCCCCCTGTTATTTGGAGCTCAACTTAATCTTTCCCCAGTTCTTAAGTTTATGTAAATTGGCGATTAAAAATGAGAACATAAATGAATATATAGAAAAGCACAATGTAAATTTTGAGTTTGTGCTCAGAGGCATTTTTCTTTATTTATTCACCAGATGTGGGTGTCACTGGCAAGGACAGCTTGGGTTGCCCATTGTTAGGATCCAGCAGGTAGTAATTGCCAAACAAACCAATCCCTCCAGCCATCGCTCTCCCTCAAAGACAGCTGGGATTTGCAAGTGGCCCAAGATGTATGGGCGCTCCTCGGAAAATGGGTACACACCTGTATGATGTACATTGTGTGGTCGCAGACGAGTTGGATGTTGGGGGATTGGAATCCCTTGCGGAGTCTGAATGGCGCTACGTGCTGCCACGTGGGTGCAGTCCATGTAGCCCCTGGGGCATCCCTGCTAGGTGGGCAAAGCCCGTGGCCCTGGCATCCTGGTTTGTCTGCTCCCAGTCAAATTTGATTTTAAAAATTCAGCCTTGGAATAAAGGGCATCTGTCACCTCCCTAATGTATTCGTGAGTGGCAGACTGGGAGATGCCGCAGATACTGTACTGTCATGGAACATATTGCTGGCATAGAACTTCAGAGCGGCTGAAATTTAAGGGCCACAGGCATTGGGTGTCCTCCAGTTACATGGAGTGCCAGCTCATGCAGTATGTGGCAGAGGTGGCCCACTGTCCCCCGGGGCAGATGCAGTCTTCACCAGCACTGCAGCTCGGACAACTAAAAGTAGGAACATTGACGCTGGAAGATTCTTGGCCATCGCTGTCTCTGATGTTCCCCCTCCATGTGTGGTCCCACTCCCTGAGTAGCTGCAGGCCATTGGTGCTGGCCACACACAGCAGCACTGTCTCTGCATCTGGTCAATCCAAATCAATGGAAAGGCCAACTCAACTGGCTCCATGATTCTGATGAGTCATGCACCGAAAGAGTAAGAACACCACAGTGAGCGCTGAGGTGAGGAATCCTAACAGAGCCTTGACTGTCATTGCATATAGAAACATACATCGAAACTAGAAGCAGGAGCAGGTCATCTGACCCTTCAAGCCTACTCCGCCATTCATTTTGATCATGGCTAATCATCAAATTCAATGCCCTAATCCCACCCTCCCTCCATATCCAGTGATCTCTTTAGCCCCAAGAGCTATATCTAATTCCTTCTTGAAATTACACAATGTTTTGGCCTCAGCTACTTTCTGTGGTCGTGAATTCTACAGATTCCCTTAAGACTTACATGAGCTAATGTGCTTACATTAGCTACCCTGCAATCTATCGGAACCATCCCAGAGTCTGAAGAATTTTGGGAAATGACCACCAATGGATTTAGTATTTGTGGGGCCAGTTGTTGATGTTGAATAGTGTTGAACCTCTAATGTTTCATGGCATCTGACCCGCATATTTTGCATCCTGCCAGAACAAAAAGATACGCCCCGACCTTGCATAGCGCTAAGGTGCATGAAAGAGAATGCATGACAACAAGGTCTGCATCCTGATAGAGCACTTGTAAAATGATGCCAGGCATCATATTGAACAGGGGGAGTGCTGCCAGTTATCACCATCCTATCTTGCCAGGGGGTTTTCCACTGCGAGAGCTGTGTACTCCATTTGAATTGGAAGACGCATCCACGTTCTTAAGGCTTGGTGACAAAGGGTTAACCTTTGTCTCCAGACTGTGCAACTAGATCTAGCTCTGGACATTAAACTGGCATGCTGGAATTGTCAAAGAATTGTCAATTGGTTGGCCTGGCAACAGCAATCATCTCCCCTTAAATAGTTTTTCCCCTCTTTCACCATTATTCCATTGTCCTTGTCCTTCTTTGCAATGCATGTTTGCCAGAATATAAAAATGTTTTATGTCCTCCCTACAGCCCTCATTTTGGTGTAAAGTAAAATGTAATAACCTTGCCTTATTTATACATGACATTTTCCAAGTTGTAAACCTCTTTTTCCTTCCTTTTGAAACTTAACAACTGACCACAAGAAATCTTCTTTATCTCCTCCTGCAAATTTCTACCTATGGCTTATTTCCTTGTAGAAAATTCAACTTGGCCACATTTACTTTGAATGCCTGCCATTCATACCTAGACTTTTTTAGTGTCTTCAACCTTGTAAACACCCCAGTTCAGAGCTTAATTAGTCTCACATACACCAGCACACGCACACAAACACAAGCCTCGTCACAGATTAACACAATAAGCTCCAAAATTAGCAAAAATAATAGCATATTTCTTCACACCCATCCTTACATGCTCTTGTGAAGATAGTGGTAAGCTTCCATCTTCAACTATTGCAGTCTATATGGTGAAGCCACACCCACAAGGCTGATACATGGAAAGTTCCAGGATTTTGATCCAGCAACGCTGAAGGAATAATGATTTAATTCCACAAAAAAGGATGGTGTATAACTTGTGGGGGAACTTGGAGGTGGTAATGCTTCCACCTAAAGACTTCATGGTTTGTAAGGTGCTGTCAAAGTCTTGGTGAGTTGCTGCAGTGCATCTTGGAATGTAGATTTTTAAAATTTAATCGTGGGACATGGGCGTCACTGGCTGGCCAGCCTTTATTGCCCATCCCTAGTTGCCTTTGAGAAGGTGGTAGTGAGCTGTCTTCCTGAAATGTTGCAGTCTAGGTATTGTGACCCACAATACCGTTAGGAAGGGAATTCCAGGATTTTGACCCCGCGACTGTGAAGTAACGACGATATATTTCCAAGTCAGGGTGGTGAGTGGCTTGGAGCATTGCAGCTATGGGTGCGGGAGATGGAGGGAGTGAATGTTTAAGCTCTGGGATAGTGTCAAGCTTCTAAATTGTGTTGAAACTGCATGAATCTAGGCAAATAGAGCGTACACCATCATTCTCCTGTCATGTGCCCATTGGGTAATGAAAAGGCTTTGGAGAGTCAGGCTGAGAGTCATTCTGCAGAATATACAGCCTCTAACCTGCTTTTGTAGCTTATGTTTATGTGGCTGGGCCAGTCAGGTTTCTGTCAATGGTGACTCCCATGATATTGATGGGATCAAACAGCTTTGACAAAGAGTCATCTGGACCCGAAACGTCAGCTCTTTACAGATGCTGCCAAACCTGCAGAGATTTTCCAGCATTTTCTCTTTTGGTTTCAGATTCCAGCATCCGCAGTAATGTGCTTTTATTTATTGATGGGATCAAAGATGGTAATGCCATAGAATGTCAAGGGGAGGTGTTCAGGCTGGAAATAGATGTTGCCTAGCATTTGTATGACGGGAACGTGACTTTCAAACCCGAGCGTCGTCCACATCTTGTTGCTTGTTAGCACGGACCGCTTCATTATCTGAGGAATTGGAAATGCAACAGAACACTGTTCGACCATTAGCAAACATCCCCAGTTCTCACCTTTTTATGTAAAGAAAATTATATAACATCTTTTATAAGGCTGCAGTGTCCAATTTCGGCTCCTTGTAATCAGAAGTACATAAAAGCAATCAAATAGATGCAGCCTTGCTTCACTAGGATGTTACTCGAAACCAATTATGAAGAAAAACTGGATTTTTTTTCTGTTGTAGTTGTAAAGGTTAAGTGGTAATTTGTAGATTTTCAGGATTATAAGGGTTTATGATGAAAGCGGATAGTAATGAATTGTTTCCATTGGCTGGCAAGATAAGAGTGAAAGGATATGAATGCAGGATGGGAACACAAGTAATTAATTGGGAGATTGGAAAATGGTCTTTAAAGTTCAACAAAGAAAGGTCCAATACTAGGAAATGAAGTGGTGTCTACGTGAAATGCTGTAGTCCATGTGGTTGTGATACACCCACGGTGCTGTCAGGAGATGATTTCCAGGGTCCCGATGCGATAGCGGAGGAACAATGATAGAGCCAGTGACTTGCCGGGGACCCTGCAGTTGATATTGGTCCCATGCACTTGCGGCCCTTGTCATGCTCGGTGGTAGAGGTCATGGATTTGGAAGATGCTGTCGAAGGAAGTTGTTGCAATGCAGCTTTTATATAGTACACACTGCTGCCATTGTGTCCCAGTGATGGAAGGAGTGAGTGTTTAGGGAGAGGAAGAGGTGTTAAGTAAGTGGGCTGCTTTGCCTTGGATGATATACAGCTTCTTGACTGTTGTTGAAGCTGCAAATATGCAGGCAAATGGGGAGGACACACCTGACTTATGCTTCATAGATGGTGAGCAGACTGGGAGATGGGTAAATCCTCTATTGCCTGGCAATTGTGTGGTGTAATTATTACTTTCCACTAATCAGTCTGAATGTTGCCCTGCTCTTGTTATGTACGGACATGGACTGCTTCTTATCTGAGGAATAGTGACTGGAACTGAACACTGTGCAATCAATGACTTATTACATCAGCAGTGTTCTGTGAACATAAAAATACTCCAAGATTCTTCACAGGATATAACGCTGAGCCACAGAAGCAGATGTTAGATTAAATGACCAAAAGCTTGACCAAAGTGGCAGGTTTTAAGGCATTTCTTAAAGAAGTAGAGTGAAGTAGAGGCAGTGAGGTGGAGAGGAAGTCCCACAGTTAGGACTTAGGCAACTGAAGGCATAACCAGGAGTGGTGAAAAAATTGAAAGTGGGGATGGACAAGAGTTCGGAGTTAAGTGAGTGCAGTTGTGGGTCTGGAGGAGATTTTTGAGATGGAGAGTAGTGACTTCATGGAGATGTTTGAAAATTAGATTGAGAATTTTAAAGTCAAGATGTTGCCTGGTTGGACGCACAGGGGTGAGAGCAGAGTGGAACTCGGTGTGTCTTGGGACATGGGCAGCAGAGTTTTGGATGACCTCAAGTTCACAGAGTCTAGAATGTGGGAGCACAGCCAGGAATGCATTGGGATATCCAAGCTTAGGACTACTGAAGGCATGAATGAGGGTTTCAGTCACAGATAAGCTATGGGGAAGGGAGAAGTCAGAAATGTTATTGGAGCGGAAATAGGAGCTCTTGTGGGTAGTGCAAATCTGTGGTCAGAAGTTAATCTCAGGGTCAAATATGACATTGTGAGATTGTGAACAGATTGGTTTAGTCTCAAACAATTGATAGGGAAAAGGATGAAGTGGGGTTGCATTTTAGTAGGAAGAAGATGGGGAAGCGATAAAAAATAAGAGGTAAAATTCTTAAGGAGGTGCCGGTGCAGAGGGATCTGGGTGTAAATGTGCATAGATCATTGAAACTGACAGAGCAGGTGAAGAGAGCAGTTAATAAAGCGTATAGTATTCTGGGCTTTATCAATAGGAGCATAGAGTAGAAAGTTTATTTATTAGTCACAAGTAGGCTTTCATTAACACTGCAATGAAGTTACTGTGAAAAACCCCTGGTCGCCACACTCTGGCGCCTGTTCGGGTACACTGAGGGAGAATTTAGCACGGCCAATTCACCTAACCAGCACATCTTTGGACTGTAGGAGGAAACCCACTCAGACACTGGGAGAATGTGCAGACTCCACACACACAGTGACCCAAGCCGGGAATCGAACCCAGGTCCCTGGCGTGCCGGGTACAAACGCAAAAAGATTATGCTGAACTTATACAAGACCTCAGCTGGAGTATTGTGTACAGTTCTGGACGCCACACTATAGGAAAGATGTGGACATTTTGGAGAGTCGTTTATACAAATGATTCCAGGGATAAGAAGCTTCAGTTATGAGAATAGATTGGAGAGATTGGTACAGTGTGGGGCAGGTTTCCTGGGAGAGAAGGTTTGATAGAGATGTTCAGCATCCTGAGGGGGCTGGATAGAGTAGATAGGGAGAAACAATTCTCATTCGTAAAAGGATCAAGAACAAGAGGACATCGATTTTAAAGTGATTTGCAAAAGAGGCAAATGTGGTGTGAGAAAATAACTCCTTAACACAGCGAGTGGTTGGGGTGTGGAATACTCTGTCTGGAAGTGTAGTGGGGATATGTTCGGCACAACTTGTGGGGCCGAAGGGCCTGTTTTGTGCTGTACTTTTTCTATGTTTCGGGTCCAGATGACCCTTGGGTCTTTTTTTTCTCTTCTTACAGATGCTGCCAGACCTGCTGACATTTTCCAGCATTTTCCCTTTTGATTTCCGATTCCAGCATCCCCAGTAGTTTGCTATTAGCTGGAATTGAACCCGGGTCCCTGCGGCCGTGAGGCAGTTGTGCTAACCACTGTGCCACCGTGCCACCCCAGGCAGGATCAGTCAAGGCACTCAAGAAGGCATTCGATGATTATTTGAATAGAAACTATGTAGGAGGGTAAGATAGGGTAATGGCACTAAATCATGATGCTTGTTTTGATCCAGTGCAGATATGAATGGGCCAGATGGCTTCCTTCAAACATTTCAAACTCTCAATCCTCTGAGTGAAGTCATTTCTCTCATCTCGGTCCTAAATGATCACCACCTTTTCTGGAGACTGTGCACATGGAAGCAATCAGGGGAATCAACCCAACATCTATCCTTTCAAATCCCTCCCGAATCTTGTACGCTTCAATGAGATCATCTCTCGCATTTTTAAACTCCAGTGAGTGCAAGTTTCATTTATTCAGCTTCTCAGCATAGGTCAACCCTCTTCTCTCAGGCAAAAATATAGTGAATTTATGTGATGCTGACTCCATTGCATGTATATCCTCCCATAGATATGGAGAACAAAACTGCGCACACACTATTCCATTGTCCTAACATAGCCCTGTATAATTGTAGCAAGATCACTTTATTCTTGTACTCCAATCCCTTAGCAATAAAGGCCAACATGCCACTTGTCTTCCCAATTGCTAGCTGTGTCTGCATGTTAACTTTGTGTTCCTTTTACGAATACACCTAAATCTCTCTGAACATCAACATTTCAAAATTTCAGGCTGGATTTCCAACGTGCCAGGATGATTATAGGGCCCCTTTAAAATGGTGGGCGGACCCCAATTCCAAGACTCCTTACCCCATTCCCAGGCTGACTGATTTTCAGGAATGCCTTGAAAGAGTGCAGGCTGCTTCATGAAGTCCTAACCTGGCTGGCTCCATTGTGGGCATGGGCATAGCCTACTTGGAGTCATGAACCCTTGTCTGCATGAGGGGACCTTTTAAAGGCGAGTTCAAAATGTCCCCTTAATACCCCTTATGTCAAGCTATGCCCCTATGGTGCTTCAAAGCCTGTACTGTCCCCTATGCCAAGCTATGGCACTTTCATGACCATTGACCCACTATACACTGCACAGAACCAATGATGTGGAGATGCTGGCGTCAATGATGCAGGTGAGTCATCCGAAGAAGGGGCTTGGGGCTCCAAAAGCTTGCATGGCTTTTGCTACCAAATAAACCTGTTGGACTTTAACCTGGTGTTGTTAAACTTCTTGCAGAACCATTGAACCATACAGTGACAGTGGGATGCATTTTTTTTGAAAATAAAAGCTTTAAAAAAAGTAATTAATTCATTAATTTCCACTACTTTTTTTAAAAAAGTCATTTCGCTACGGGGAAATAAGAATGTTGACCATCCAGACCCTTTAATATATCAATAAGAAAAACCTCAAGCCCTTGAAATCGCTTAACCTCATGTAAATACACACTAAAACTGACCACAGATATCCACAGAATCTCCAGAATGCGGAAGGAGGCCGTTCGACCCATCGAGTCTGCACTGACTCTCCGAAAGAGCATCTTGCTCAGGAACCCCCCCTCTTGTTCCCATAATCCCATGCATTTACCATGGCTAATCCAATTAATTTACACACCTTTGGACACTAAGGGGCAATTTAACATGACCAATCCACTTAACCTGCACATCAGGGAGTCTGAGCTGTCTGTCAACCAATGTTTTTTTTTTCCCCCCTGAGGTGAAGCTCTCCAAGAAAGCCTGTCTGAGAGGCCAGACATCCAGTACTCAGCAGCAAGCTTTCGTATGTTTAAAGTAAGGAAGGGTATCTATTCTCGTGCTCGTGCCCTGAATTAATGCAACATTACACACTTGTTCTCTCTCTCTTTCAGTCTCTCTCTCACACACACACACACACACATTATATACAGATAAAGATAGTTCACTTCTGCAGATTACAGTTAATTCAGTCTCTGATTTACAACTTCTGATTTCCCACATGGCAGGCCTTTGGTGTCTGAATGGATTCAATTATTTATAGTTGAAGTGGGTGTCTTGTAAAGTAATAGGTTCACAGGAGGTTGTGAAATTTCTTGTAGTTGAATATCTAGGAGGCGAACCTTGAAACTGGGACAGGTTTAAGTACTTCAGCTCCTTGATGGCTTGCAACTAGTTGCAGAATCTGGTTCTCAGACTGCCTGGGGATTGATAGTTCTGATGGAACTGTTGGATCCTGGGATACTCGAGGTGTAGTCTCTGAAACCACTTACGATCATATGACCACTGGGTTAACACTTCTGAGACTCTAGTTTGGATGAGGGATGCCATTGTGATCCAAGGGGAAGTTGATAATGGCCATTGAGTTTTGATCTTCCTTTTTGTCCAGAATGAAATATGGAGACAGACCGTCTCGATTTCAGGTGTTGGCCAATCCTGAAACAAACAGATGTGTGAATTCCACAAATGGTTTTGAGTTACCTTCACCTATGTCATATTTAATTATGTATTCACAGGAGATTTGATACTGTTTGTAGTCCAAATGCAAAAGCCAAATGATTTGTGGCAGCCATCTTAACAGCCTGCTTGTGTCCTGATTCGATTTTCAAACATCATGATTGAACGTTTAGAATAGGGCATGCCTATACAGGGCTTGATAACTTGGAAAAAGCCTTGTTTATCCTATTCTCTGCTTTCCGTTCGTTACCAATCCACCATCCCTGTTATTTCCCCAAGTCTAGAAGCCCTTATTTTGTTCATTAACCTTTTGTGTGGCACAGAATCTAGTACATCCAATGGTTCCCCTTTATCTACCCTGTTAATTACATCCTCAAAACTTTTCAAAAAAATAAAGTTTGATGCACACAATTTCCCCTTTTTGTAACCATGTTGACTTTCTTATTGTAATATGTTTTTTTTTAATGTGTGTTGCTAAGACTTCCTTAATAACTTCAAACATTTCGCTGGCGACCTTCAGGTTAACTATTGCCTTCCTCTCTCCTTTCTTGAATAAAGGTGTTAGCTTTGCTAAATTCTAATCTGCTGGGACCATTCTAGAATTTAGGACATTTTGAAAAATCAGTAGGTCCACTATCTGGGAAGCTATTTCTATTAGAACATTAGAATGTAGGTCATCAGGTCCTGAAGATTCATTAACATTTAGTCCCTTGGGTTTCTCCAATACGTTTATCTGCTGTTATTAATTACCTTTTAATTTTTCATTTTTTTAGCCCCTTGTTTACCATCTATTTCTGACATTCAACTTGTCTATTGTGAAGACAGGCGCAAAATGTTTATTCAAAGACTTTGCAATTCACTCTTTCCCCATTATGCTTTACTTAGAAACATAGAAGATAAGAGCAGGAGGGGGCCAGTTGGCCCTTCGAGCCTGCTCTGCCATTCATTACGATCATGGCTGATCGTCCAACTCAATAGCCTAATCCTGCTTTTTCCCCATAACCTTTGATCCCATTCGCCCCAGATGCTATAGCCAGCCGCCTCTTGAATACATTCAATGTTTTGGCATCAACTACTTCCTGTGGTAATGAATTCCACAGACTCATCACTCTTTGGGTGAAGAAATGTCTCCTCATCTCCGTCCTAAATGGTCTACCCTAAATCCTCAGACTGTGACCCCTATTTCTGGACTTCCCCACCATCGAGAATATCCTTCCTGCATCTATCCACTCTAGTCCTGTTAGAATTTTATAAGTATCTTTGAGATTCCCCCCTCATTTGTCTGAACTCCAGCGAAAGCAATCCTAACCTAGTCAAACTCTCCTCATACATCAGTCCTGCCATCCCCGGAATCAACCTGGTAAACCTTCGCTGCACTCCCTCGAGAGCAAGAACATCCTTCCTCAGAAAAGGAGACCAAAACTGCACACAATACTCTAGGTGTGGCCTCACCAAGGCCCAGTATAATTGCAACAACACATCCCTACTCCTGTATTCAAAACCTCTCGCAATGAAGGCAAACATACCATTTGCCGCCTTTACCACCTGCTGCACCTGCATGCTTACCTTCAGTGACTGGTGCATAAGGATACCCAGGTTCCGCTGCATACGCTCCCCTCCCAATTTACAGCCATTCAGGCAGTAATCTGCCTTCTTGTTTTTGCTTCCAAAATGAATAACCTCACGTTTCTCCAAATTATACTGCATCTGCCATTGATTTGCCCATTCACCCAACCCGTCCAAATAATTTTGAAGGATCTCTGCATCCTCGTCACAGTTCACCCTTTCACCTAACTTGGTATCATCTGTAAACTTTGAGATGTTACATTTTGTTCCCTCATCCAAATCATTCATATATATTGTGAATAGCTGGGGTCCCAGCACCGATCCCTGTGTCACCCCACTAGTTACTGTTTGCCAATTTGAAATTCCTCCTGTTTCTGCCTCTTGGGGCCCGATGTTTACTTTAGCTACTCCTTTTTTATATACTTGTTAAAATGCATCCAATCTATAATGCATAAATATAATGCAACATAGATTGGATCTCATTCAATTTTTTTCCTTATCAACTTTTTGATCATCCTTTGCTGGTTTCACAATCTCCCCATCCTCAGGCGTTCTACTGTTCTTTGCAATATCGTAAGCATCTTTTAATCTAATACTGTCCATAACTTCCCTTGTAACCCAGGGATGGATCTTTCTCAGAGGTTTTAATTTAATGTATTCGTGCTGAACATTTTGAGTCAGTTTTTTTTAGAAATCCTACAGTGCGGAAGGAGGCCATTCGTCCCATCGAGTCTGCACCAACAACAATCCCACCTTGGCTGTATCCCCATAACCCCTGGAGCTGTGAGGCAGCAGTGCTGATCACTATGCCACTGTGCCCCAGTTCTTTAAGTCTTCCCCTGTGTTTGTTTACTGCTATGCCTTTTAATCTATTTACCCAATCAATTTTACTCTACTCTCCACTCGCACCATTGAAGCATGTGTGGCACTTGTGTGACTGCCAACATTTGGTAGTGGAAGAGGTGGGGGTCGGGAGAGTTTGGTGGAGAGCATGAACAACAGGTACCTGGGTTCAATTCCGGCCTCGGGTCACAGTCTGTGTCGAACCTGCACATTTTTCCCGTGTCTGCATGTGTTTCTTCCGGGTGCTCCAGTTTCCTCCCACAGTCCAAAGATGTGCAGGTTAGGTTCATAGGCCATGCTAAATTGACCCTAGTGTCAGGGGGTTAGCAAGGTAAACGTGTGGGGTTACAGGGTCTGCGTGAGATCGTGGTTGGTTCAGACTGGATGGGCCGAATAGCCTCCTTCTGCACTGTAGCAATTCTAACAGAGGGTTAGGGGAGCCCAACAACAAAATTACCCTGATTGGGGGGATTGATGGGTGGGATGGGGATGGAGATGCCATGGGAGGGATGGAAAGAATCGGAGGGGAATGGCATTGGAGGGAAGGGAAGAATGACATAGGTGGGTGAGATGATAAAATTGCTTAAGTGTGGCAACATGGCAGGGACAATTATTTGATATCTTTTTATGCACAAGCTATTTCTTGTGCTAAAAATGAAAATTCACTAGTATTCAATGAAAATATAGAAAAGCTGTCAAGTGAGTTAAAAGAATGGGGCAGCACAGTGGTTAGCATGGTGGCACAGTGGTTAGCACAGTGGCACAGTGCCAGGCACTTGTTTTCAATTCCAACCTTGGGTCACTGTGTGTGGAGTTTGCGCATTCTCCCTGTGTCTGCGTGGGTTTCCCTCTGGGTGCTCTGGTTTCCTCCCATGGTCCAAAGATGTGTCGGTTAGGTGGATTGGCCATGATAAATTGACCCTTAGTGTCAGGGGATTAGCAGGGTAAATGTCTGGGGTTACAGGAATAGGACCTGGGTGGGATTGTGGTCAGCGCAGACTCGATGGGCCGAATGGCCTCCTTCTGCACTGTAGGATTTTCTGATTAATTCTATGACTGTCGGCATAATTTCTTTGGATGAAGAAGATGATATCAGTCTATACCCTCGAGTTTCTAACTTCAATGGACATGCCTCCATACAAATTTAGACTTCAGGAAGGAGCAATTACAATGTTGCTACGCAACTTGAATTCTAAACCAGGACCTTGCCATGGAACAAGACAGGTGATTGGGAAGTTGTTTGCTTTGATAATAGGTGCTGAAATTACAACAGGCAGATTTCAAGAAAATAGTATGTTTGTTCTTCGAATAATATTGATCCCATCAGGTGTAAACCTGCCTTTTCAACTCGAGGGAAATCCATTCCCAATTAGACTTGCATAGTCAAGTCACAAGGCTAGACTTTAGATAAAATTTGTGTTTATATTCCTTGCCCTGTTTTTACAAATGGGCAGTTTTATGTAGCTTTTTCCAGGATGCAAAGTTTTGATGCTGTTGGTGTTTAGTGAGCGAATAACTGGAAATCCTGTATTGTAAGAAGCAGTATTGCAATAATGGGTACTAACTTGACTGCAAATATTTTGAGTCTCTGCTGGTCTCCAATAATACCTTGTAATAACCAGCATTTAACTGGAGCTAAAGCTCTAGTTTCATTGCTTCTGAATAACTGAGTTTTTGAAGATAGGTGTCACATGGGCATACACACACGAGAACAATCCTAAACCTCAGTGAGCTGTTAAACACATGAGCCGGTGGCCAGTGTAGAACAGCCCCCATCTTTTATAACACTCTCGGGTGGATATCATCTTAATGGTTCAATTTGCTTTCAGAGCCCGAATTCTAATGGGAACTGATTGGATGTCCAAAAATGGTTGCAATTTCAGCAGCAGCTGTATTTGGCGGCAGTAGTAACTCAGTATAATTTTCCGTCATTAAGAACTGTGGCAAACTAATGATTTAACATGTTAGCACTTTCTGCTCTGCATTGTATTCAATAATCTTGCACAGTACTTAATAACTTTCGGATTCATAACAATGCTTCAATAAAGATCTTGCGTTCCCTACCACCCCTGTCCACCATTCTTCTCGGTAAGATAGCAAATAGCATGCACGTGACTTGATTACTGTGATGCTACTTGCCACACACTCCACCTTGAAACGTTCAAAGAAAAAGCCTTTAATGCATTCTTGAAAGAATACTCATCGGGTGTAGGAGGATAATTAACGTATTTACAATGGTTGTTTCAATATAATGTCTTCTATTATTTGCTTAATATTATGAAAAAACATATATTCTGTAACAGGTAAACTCTGAACTCATGCCCGGGCTGCAATACTGAAGCAAACCTTAATTTTCTTTTTCTTTTGGCTGCTATACATGAAGTCACACACATTTGCAGTAAATAGGCTGGGCTAGACTTGCCGCATTAAAGTAGGGTTTCCTTTAATGTTCTTCCTTTTGATTTTTCTATTCCATGTAATTTTTGTTGAAAGGTTAAGTTTATTCAGATCTGAAACGTTGTTGGCTCATTGGTTTCCCCTTAGATCTTTTGTTGAAAATGTAACTGGATTGCATCTGGTTTGGGAAAATGAGAGGGATGATCTCCCTAAAAACAAAACCCACATCAGTAGCAAGAGTTTATTTATATTGAAAGGTGTGTCTCTACTCTTGATCCTTTTTCAATGGAATGAAAGCACGGTTTGAATATCAGTTCGAGCCTTATTAGAGCTGTACGGCAGATGTGTGTCTGCCACGGGCAATGCTAAAAGCACTTCCACCTTTTGAAAAAAAATCAAGAGTGGCAATTGTGAATTTCCCTCCTTATCAGCTACAGTTAGAATTATAAACTGCCTGGCTCCATTTGGAATGGAGAATCACATTGCAGGGATGGGCATTTTCCTGGATCTTATAACCTGCTACCAAATTTGCGGACTGTGCACCCTTGGGTAGCTTGGTGACGCAGGGGTTGGCACTGCAGCCACGGACCCAGGTTCGATTCCCGGCTTGGATCACTGTGCGGAGTCTGCACGTTCTCCCTGTGACTGCGTGGATTTCCTTTGGGTGCTCCGGGGGGTTGCTTCTCACAGTTCGGAAGACATGCTGGTTAGGTGCATTGGCCATGCTAAATTCTCCCTCAATGTACCCGAACAGGCGCCGGAGTGTGGCGACGAGGGGATTTTCACAGTAACTTCATTGCAGTGTTAATGTAAGCCTATTGTGACTAATAAATAAACTTTGCAACAAGGTTGAACGGGTAGGGCACTAGGTGGAAGTATAAATGGGTGACGGTGGTTCTGGGAGATGAATAAAGCACTGCAGCATTGTCTTGGTATATGAACTAATACAGATTCACAAGCAGATATGGTGCTAAACTCGCAAAATGAATCTTTGATTTTATTTCCTTTCAGCATGTCTAGTCATTGTAGTTCTTGACAATAAGCACCTCATCTCCGCTGAAATGTGTTTACTGTCTGCCAGCTAAAGAGTTTGAGTCTCAATCAATTTTTACTTTTCAATAAAGAACTTTGAATTGAGGGACTCTTTTCTCATCTTGAGTTAAATCAGATCTGTTCCTGATTCCACTGTAACTTGGAGGACATGAATAATTAATACTCTGTCGTCGGCTTTTTTGTTAGTTAACTCAGTGTTCCTTATGAAAGTTTAAACTCTTCCCACAACCACTATTACGTAACATGAGATTAGCTTTTTTTTCGCATTTACCGGTTAGGGCCGGTCAAGGACAGTAGTGGGAACTTGTGTATGGAGTCAGTAGAGATAGGCGAGGTGGTGAATGAATACTTTTCTTCAGTGTTCACCAAGGAGAGGGGCCATGTTTTTGAGGAAGAGAAGGTGTTACAGGCTAATTGGCTGGAGGAAATAGGTGCTCGGAGGGAGGATGTCCTGGCAGTTTTGAATAAACTGAAGGTCGATAAGTCCCCTGGGCCTGATGAAATATATCCTAGGATTCTTTGGGAGGCAAGGGATGTGATTGCAGAGCCTTTGGCTTTGACCTTTGGGTCCTCGCTGTCCACGGGGATGGTGCCAGAGGACTGGAGAATGGTGAATGTTGTTCCTCTGTTTAAGAAAGGGAATAGAAATGACCCTGGTAATTATAGACCGGTTAGTCTTACTTCGGTGGTTGGTAAATTGATGGAAAAGGTCCTTAGGGATGGGATTTACGACCATTTAGAAAGATGCGGATTAATCCGGGATAGTCAGCACGGATTCGTGAAGGGCAAGTCGTGCCTCACAAATTTGATAGAATTTTTTGAGGAGGTAACTAAGTGTGTTGATGAAGGTAGGGCAGTTGATGTCATATACGTGGATTTTAGTAAGGCATTTGATAAGGTCCCCCATGGTCAGCTTATGATGAAAGTGAGGAGGTGTGGGATAGAGGGAAAGTTGGCCGATGGGATAGGTAATTGGCTATCTGATCGAAGACAGAGGGTAGTGGTGGATGGAAAATTTTCGGATTGGAGGCAGGTTGCTCGTGGAGTGCCGCAGGGATCGGTGCTTGGTCCTCTGCTCTTTGTGATTTTTATTAATGACTTAGAGGAGGGGGCTGAAGGGTGGATCAGTAAATTTGCTGATGACACCAAGATTGGTGGAGTAGTGGATGAGGTGGAGGGCTGTTGCAGGCTGCAAAGAGACATAGATAGGATGCAAAGCTGGGCTAAAAAATGGCAAATGGAGTTTAACCCTGATAAATGTGAGGTGATTCATTTTGGTAGGACTAATTTAAATGTGGATTACAGGGTCAAAGGTAGCGTTCTGAAGGCTGTGGAGGAACAGAGAGATCTTGGGGTCCATATCCACAGATCTCTAAAGGTTGCCACTCAAGTGGATAGAGCTGTGAAGAAGGCCTATAGTGTGTTAGCTTTTATTAACAGGGGGTTGGAGTTTAAGAGCCGTGGGGTTATGCTGCAACTGTACAGGACCTTGGTGAGACCACATTTGGAATATTGTGTGCAGTTCCGGTCACCTCACTATAAGAAGGATGTGGAAGCGCTGGAAAGAGTGCAGAGGAGATTTACCAGGATGCTGCCTGGTTTGGAGGGTAGGTCTTACGAGGAAAGGTTGAGGGAGCTAGGGGTGTTCTCTCTGGAGCGGAGGAGGCTGAGGGGAGACTTAATAGAGGTTTATAAAATGATGAAGGGGATAGATAGAGTGAACGTTCAAAGACTATTTCCTCGGGTGGATGGAGCTATTACAAGGGGGCATAACTACAGGGTTCATGGTGGGAGATATAGGAAGGATATCAGAGGTAGGTTCTTTACGCAGAGAGTGGTTGGGGTGTGGAATGGACTGCCTGCAGTGATAGTGGAGTCAGACACTTTAGGAACATTTAAGCGGTTATTGGATAGGCACATGGAGCACACCAGGATGATAGGGAGTGGGATACCTTGATCTTGGTTTCAGATAAAGCTTGGCACAATATCGTGGGCCGAAGGGCCTGTTCTGTGCTGTACTGTTCTATGGTCTATTACCTTTTCTTTACTGCTAATGAACTAAAAAGCTTTTGAGATCCTTGTTGGGGCACTTTTCATACTATGTTTGCAAATTATCAGGTGTTGAGCAAGAGACCTGGGTTGGATTTTCATGCCTCTGTCCATGCCTAAAAGGAGGTGGGTAGGATTTAAAAATGGTGGGCTGATCCCGATTACCAGCTTGTGGGATGTGTGAAGGCACAAGAGTAGCAGTGGGTAGCAGGTCCTGCCCTTTCCTACTTCATTGCAGGGATGGGCATTTGTTTCCTCACTATTTTCATGGTGTTGGATTTGTTTTGTCGGAGATAGGTTCATGGCACCTCAGAGGAATTGTGAAGCATTGGGGAACTCTAGTCTGGAGTTTAGAAATTTTGACAGGAAGTTCAAAAGGTGATGACAACTTCACATTCTATTAATGTATTGCCGCTTGATAAATTACATTTGTTTTAATATTGATTAATGATGGGGCTTTGCTTATAAAAGATATGTGATCAATAAATAGATTGACTAGCATTATTAGTGTTCAGATGCATTTGAGTGTTTTAATTAGTGGATAAAGTTCTCTTCAGCATTATCAGCATTGGGGTTCAGATTTTAACCTGTCAGTTTTCTAATGTGATTCAATTTTTTCTGTGATTGACAGTCCAGCCATCTGTTGAGCCTTTGAAGCCATGGAGTAGATGGCCATCTTTCATTGACATAGTTATATTGGAATCTCATTACGAATACATCTAGGTACCACTTCAAGCCCCACTAACGGATTCAGCTCAGCAGGAATTGTGACACAGCTGTCAAGGGATTATGAGCTCTGTTTTGATTGACATTTTTATGAGTACTCAAGGGGATTATTTTTCAGGTGAAGTTTGAATGGATGTGTGCTTGACAGTTTTATGAACAAGTTAACAGGCTTATTTTTTGAAGGGTGTTTGAATGGCTGTTTGTTTATTTGGACATTTAATGATCATTTCAAGACATGCCAATGTTATTATAGGAATCAGAAGTTCCATTGATGGTGGATACTGAGTGAAGGGGCATGGGGGGGAAATGGGGACAAGTGGGGTGTGCGTGAATGGATGGGTGGTGGTGGGTGAGGGTTAGTACCCTGGTACAGAACTGGACTGACATCCTAGTAAATGGAAGTAGACCTTCTCATCTTCCCACCTCAGCGCCTACATGCACCCCATCCCTGTCTCGAGCCTGCTTCTGAAGGTGGCTGCCCCAACTCCAACTCATCCTCGCCACCCCAGCCCACCATAAAGGTAGCATGGAGGGCACTGCCAGGCAAGGGACAGGAATGCGACATTTGGAAAGGACCTGATTTGTAATTCTTGCCTTGAGGATGAAAATCTGGGTCTTGGGACTTGGATATAATGGCAACAATGCCCCTTTTAGCAATTGGAGTCCATTTTCATAGAATCATAGAATCCCTACAATGCAGAAGGAGGCCATTCGGCCCATCGAGCCTGCACTGACATCAATCCCACCCAGGCCTAATTCCTGTAAACCTGCATATTTACCCTGCTAACCCACCGACACTAAGGGGCAATTTAATATGGCCAATCAACCTAACCCGCACGTCTTTTGGACTGTGGGGGGGAAACCGGAGGAAACTCGCGCAGACACGGGGAGAACGTGCAGACTCCAGACAGACAGTGGCCCAAGCCGGGAATCCTGGCTCTGTGCGGCAGCAGTGCTAGCCACTGTGGTGCCCTGTTTTAAGTAGGCTACGTCTTTTTATGCTTTTGCTGTCTGCTTATCCTTTTTGCACCTTGTTTTTTTGCATCTGTTAGAGTCCAGGCTTTGTGAGAACAACCTACATGTACCACATTTCCTGTTTTTCTAAGCTGACCCCGCGTTAGAAATCTATACATGTCCATCCTGTGCCCTTTTGGTGGTAGCACAGGTGCTTTATGTTAGAAAGCTATTAAATCCGAAAGGTTCGAAGTATGGTTGATACACTGAAGAAAAATAGATTTTTGCTGGCACTACATTTGCATGGAATGATAATTTTATCTTTAGTGATGCTGTCAACTGAGTGGTATCCGCACAATAGGAATTGACAGCGCTATGAAAATGTAAAATCTCTAAGAATTTTAAATGTTGCCCTGAGGACTTCTGAGCATGGCTGAGCCATTCAGTGCAGCTATGTTTCAGCTTTAGTGCTGAGTTTAATGCTAGTTGGTGCACTGCTCACAAAGCTGCCATTGGCAGCTGGAGTACACTGGTAGCAATAAATCTACCAGGGTCCCTGCTCCTCGTTGCCAAGGCCACTGAGTTATGGGTTTGACAGAAACATGAAAAGAATCTCATTTCAGCTCCCAAAATACAAGTAACAACTTGAGGAACCCAATAACAGAAACACAATTTGCCTTATTTGGCCACTATGATCCAATGGCTCCGAAACGAAATGGACAGAATTTCGGAATGCAATCTCAAAAACACCCAGGAATCAATGTCGTAAAAATTGACATGGTCAGGCACCAAGCAGGAGCTTCAGCGTGATGCTGGCACCAGTCCAAGGTTAAAAGTGGGCAGCTTAAACCTTCCTGGTTCTGGCTATATTTAAATTTAGCCACGGACCATGGGTGCCAAATGGGCTTGCTCCGCTAAAGCTCACCGGTTTTAGACCTGGGAATATTGTCTGACCGTGACGTGGAGTTGGATGTTTCGGGTCAGAGGGTCGGGTGCCCATTTTAAAGAATCTGGCTGCAAATTTGGATCTGGTGGGAAACTAGGATGCCGCCAAACTTTGCCTCTGCTCTCGCTCATTTTTTTTTAGCGCCAGGAGAAGTGGCCGTGTCTGGAGGGGGGAGGGGGGGGCGGGGAACCCATTTGAGCACGCTGCTTCCAACCGAATACCCTGCTACCATCACTGTTGAGGTTCGCACTTTTGTGGTCGGTAAATATCTTGGACTGAACCCAATCAGAAGCCTTCAGGAGCGAGGGAAAAAGATTAATGGGGATGGATGGGGAGGGGAAGTTGGGGAAAAGAGAAATTCAAATGAGTTCTTCTAGACTAAGTTCTTTTATAGAGTATAAATGGCCGTCGGTAAGCCAGTATAACACTTCGCAGCAGTAGAGCTGTCAACAACAACAGATAAATTCTGAGTGGCTGTTCAAAATTCTAAGATATACAGTGGCTGGGGAAAGGCAGTTTTATTTCCCTGTTGCGTGCCCCTCTGGTCCATTGAATAGTCTTATAATTCTCAGGCTGGAAGGTTTGTTTCGCAAAAGTCATAATCTACTGAAGATGAACATTTCCAAGACAGCTAAATGCTTGAACAGGCTGTATTTCTGAATGTCCCTGGCGCAGCTGCTCTTCCATTTTAATTTATTTGTATGTACATTCTTCAATGGGACACCTGCTGCAAAAATGATGAGCCACTGGCAAAGATTTACTCATTTGAATTAAAAGCTGCACCAGGAGACCTGAATTTTCAGCGCGTTTTAAACACCTTTACCGAGCAGCAACTGATAATTCCACCAACTTTTGCATCAGTCTGTCCATGTACGGGGAGGGTTTGAGGGTGGAGGGGGGTGCGGGTAGTCTCGAGTGGAAATCTCAACTTGAGTACGAAAGCGATTAATTTTTAAGGCATTGAGGTACTGGGAGGAAATGAAGGTTAATAAAGACAGGGGTGATGGCCGAGCAGGATTTAGTGTAGGCTGCAGAGCCGTGGATGAGCTAAAGTTGGCAGAGAATGGGAGGTGGGAGATGTGAGGGGGGGGGGATGTAATGGAGAATCTTGGCATAGTCCAGCGGTGAGGAAGGGTGGAAGTCTCCCATCAGGGACTAAGTCCCGTAGCAGGGGCGGGAATAGGGAATGTTTCCCGCTGCAGAGGCCAACAGGAAACCACACCATAGCCACGATTTAGCGGCCCGGTCTGCCGTGGGTGCAAACCTCATCATGGCCACTAAACCTTGCGAGAGGGCCAAGATTTTTTTTCATAGAACAGAGTCATAGAATCCCTTCAGCCCAGAAGGAGGCCATTCGGCCCATCGAGTCTGCACCAACCCCACCCAGGCCCTATTCCCGCAACCGCACGTACTTACCCTGCTAATCCCTCCGAAACTAGGGTCAATCCAGCATGGCCAATCAACCTAACCCACACATCTTTGGACCGTGGGAGGAAACCGGAGCACCCTGAGGAAACCCACGCAGACACGAGGAGAATGTGCAAACTCCACACAGACAGTGACTCAAGCCGCGAATCGAACCCAGGTCCCTGGCTCTGTGAGGCAGCAGTGCTAACCACTGTGCCACCATGCTGCCAATTTGATTTGTGTCAGCGAGGTCTTCCCCGTCCCCTGTCGGTGACGTAGTCGGGTTCATGCCCTTGCTGGGCACGAAGTGGATTTCCATAAATCAGAATCAAGTTCTCCAGACTGACAATGTAAACCATGCTCCCCGATTCCCTGTGCACTAAAGTGCCAGAAGATCTGGTCTGAAAACACGGCTGTGTTTCCGGAGGGAAAAATGCCGGTTTGCACTCAGAGCCTGACACACTTGGCAAATTATGGGAAAATTCTGCCCTATGTTTTCCAGCACCAACCTCATTAATTATGCACCCAAGGCTCAGAGCCACATTTCGTGGAGTGAAAGGCATGAAAACATGAGTCCTGCCCTCATATCTGGGTGTTACATTGAAAAGGTGCCCAACATCACTGAGCCACTGTTAAAGAAAGAAGATGGGTCTTAGGGAGCACTCTGAGGCTGAAAGGTGGACCTCTTTGATGACACTGAATCAGGGAGTTCCACCTGTAGATGTGCTCCCCACTCCATGCTGTAGTGTTCCTGGGTCCATATTTGCTGGCGACCTCCGTCCTGAACTCCGAAGGCAGCCCTCGGCTTTGTTCAAGTGGGCCCTGGCTCCTGCACGCCATGTTTTTCCAAACATGTTCTTAACTGGCACAATTTCCCACTGGTATCGCAGAGAATCGGGGGTGGGTGGATGATTCCAGTAGGGCCTTGATCTGCATCCTATTAGCAGGATGCAATTCATTTTTCCAATGGTCTCCAGTGGGTTCAATGATCCGTCAGGATGGGTGCCAGCGGAAGGAGTTTGGGAAATTCACAGCGGTGTAATACGGGGAGGCAATTGAAGTATTCCGCCCAGGGTCCTGGATGAGGGTTTTGGCTTGGATGGAGATGAGTGATTTTCTCAAGGTGTAAATGGGCTGCCCTTATGGCAGAGAGAATGTAGGGTTCTGAACCTTTCTGCTACATTTCATCATTGGTCTAAGAGTGCAGTCAGGTCACCTGTTACCTCGCTACACAGCTAGAAAAGCTGAGGTCAGCTACATTTGCAAGGAAAATGATCATGTCATACTTAAAGAGGATGAGGGCGTGAAACCAGGAAATTTTTTATCATTTAGCCTAACACCTGCTATCTGGAAATTGCTAGGCTGTGTATAATTAAATATGGAGTGACTGAACATCCTGAATTTTCCGTCAATCAGAAAGCAAGCAAGGAGGTCATTATTAAAGGTAGGTCACGCTTGACAAATCAGATTGGAACTTGAAGAAGTGGCTGAAGTAGTAGGTGCAGGAATCTCTATAGATGTTACTTGTATTGACTTCGAGGAGACACTTGATAAACTCCCTCATAAGTGAGCTTATGGTAAAGTAAAAGCAAAGTTTATTTATTAGTCACAAGTAAGGCTTACATTAACAATGCAATGAAGTTACTGTGAAATCCCCCTTGTCGCCACACTCCAGCGCCTGTTCGGATCAATGCACCCTAACCAGCACTTCTTTCAGAATGTGGGAGGAAACCCGGAGCTCCCGGAGGAAACCCACGCAGACACGAGGAGAATGTGCAAACTCCACACGGACAGTGACCCAAACCGGGAATCGAACCCGGGTCCCTGGCGCTGTGAGGTAGCAGTGCTAACCACTGTGCCACCATGTCGCCCCACGGTGGCATAGGGGCATTTAATCAGGTGACAGCTGGGGCCCCACCACATTCCAGCCTCCAACCCAGTTTTGAGGCACGTGGTATTGCCCCTACTGGCTCAGATTACCTAACAGCGCAGAAATTAAATATAATACCACTTACTCTGTATGGTGCAGGAACTTAGTGGCTTTGCAAGTACCCACTCACTAAACTATTGAGGGCGCAGCAGTTGCGAACCTCACCTTTTGCAAAAACTTCGGTAATTATTATAGAATCCCTACAGTGCAGAAGGAGGCCATTCGGCCCATCGGGTCTGCACCGACCACAATCCCACCCAGACCCTACCCCCATATCCTACCCTAATCCCTCTAACCTACGCATCCCAGGACACTAAGGGGCAATTTAGCATGGCCAATCAACCTAACCCGCACATCTTTGGTAATTGTCACGTTGTATCTGATTCTACTCTCTGAAAACTAGTAATGGTGATGAATCTTTTTAAATTTTATCCTGTAAATGCATTGTGGATGGGAAATATCACTTAAATACAAGTGAGGATTTAAGCTGGTCACTGATGTCCTGGGTGCATTTAATTGAAATTTAGATGCAGATTTGGCCCCATTAAAAATTAAAAGATCCCATTTTTAAAAAATGGCATTGCAGAATGTTTGGAAACAGTCCAGTCAGGTGAGCAAAAACCAACACCAGGCTTTCCCCAATGTTGCTCATAGTCTCAGACTGCCAAGATTGTTGCGTGCTGTTAGGTTCTCGTACCAGATTAAAAAATAAAGCGCCTGCCAGATTGTGTTTTGTGGAGAAGGAAAGAAAACAATTCCTGGAATCTCGGGCAGCCTTCAAACACATCTTGGAACATTGTGTGCACTTGGCAGCTCTGTTCGCTATAACTCTCACATTTGACTTTTCATAATTTTCATCTGAGGTCAAGCAAATGATCTCTCTTGTGGGCAGAGTAATTAGTGCTTGCTCGCTTGGCCAAGTTCTGTATTTTTTTTTCTGTCGTTTTCCTTCATCAATAATTTTTTTAAAACGTATAAGATCATGCATGGCAGAAATATTGTGCACTGAGAGCTTGGGAAAAGCACTTTTTCTTGCCAGGAGTCTGTTAATCTGTAGGCAAATCACTGCTGCATTGCAGCGTCCTCACCTTTGGACACACACATACATACACACAAATGCGTGCTCTCTCTCCCTCTCTCTCTCTCTCACTCACACATACTCACACAGACAAAAACAGTCGCTCACTCACACTCATACACTTTCACACAGATACACACACTGTCTCACAGACACACACACACACTCTCTCCCCCTCTCTCTCTCTCTCACAGACAAACACACACACACTCAATCACACATGTCACATCAAGAACCGTAAAGGCTACAAGTGAAAATGATTTCTGGCAGGATGTATAAATTTTTTAGTAAGTGTATATGGGGCAATAAAGCAAAAGATGCCAAGCTCCAAAAATAAATCTGCCAAGCTGAAACCATTTTCTCAGCTGTCGTTGCTGTGTAGCTTTTTGTTTTAAATGGTTTTTTTTTTTCTTGCCACCATTTTCTCTCCTCTCCTGAGAGTAATGGCAACATTTACATTTTTAGAAGGGTCTCTGGTAGCTAAACACACCCGTGAACCTGGCTTCTGAGCACATGGGCGCCTTTTCACAAGAGCACCCTGATCTCAGAGCGCACTGGGAGACCCTGTCACTTGCCCCACTGACATTGGGACCACCCCTATCGGCGGGTGTCACGTTCCCCCACTCCGAAACGGGTTGCTTGCATTGGGGCCATTCTGATGGATCCTCCTGCCTGACCCCCGACCTCCCCCCCCCCCCCCCCCCCCCCCCACCCCATCATCAGGACCCAGGACAAGACCACCTTCACGATCTACCCCTACACAACCCTCTTTCTCTCCCCCCCCCCCCCTCACCCCCCCCCCCCCCCCCCCCCCCCCCCCCCCCCGGGGTCATGGCCCCAACCCCTCGGCACTGCCCCTGGCACTAAGGTGGTGCCCACCTGGCACCACCAGGGTGTCTGGTGGCTACTGCCGGGCACTGATGGTGTGACAATTGGGATCCGCCTGGTGGGATTGCCTCGTGGGCACCTGTTGCCACGCCCACGACCACCTGGGGGCTTCAGTGGTCTCTGATCCCCCTGGCGTGACCATTGTGACTCTTGCCATTCTCGCACCGTGCCTGAAGGTCGGTGAATTCCGTGTGCTGGGGTTGGAACACACACAGCGACAAAGGGTCATCAAGACTCGAAACATTGCCTCTATTCTCTCTCCACCGATGCTGTCAGACCTGCTGAGGTTTCCCAGCATTTTCTGTTTTTGTTTCCGATTCCAGCATTCGCAGTATTTTGCAGGATCTACTCATGGCATGGTCAGGTCGGAGAATTGCCCCCAATACTTGTTTTTATTTTGCAGAATTCTGAAAGGAATTGCAATCATTTTATTATTCTGGAAAAGTGTAGGCTGGAAATTTGTGCTGGTGAGTCTTTGGTGCAGAAATTAATTTCAATCCTGGATGGTCAAAATTGCATGGTGGGGTGTAGGTTCATTCGTGTATGCTCTTCCCTTGGGCAGATTCTTAGCTTGTTGTCTGCTGATGCTTTATCCACAGAATGGTTATAGCACAGAAGGAGGCCATTCAGCATGTTATGCCTGTACTGGCTCACCCAAGGAGCCATTCACTAGTGCCACTCCCCGAGATGATGGTTTCAGATAATAATCCAGTACCCTCTCAACTGCCTCTACCAACATCCCTCTTGATTGCCGCCACCAATCTCTGATTGAACTTGCCTTCGCCATACTCTCAGGCATTTCAGACCCTAACTCATTTTCCTGGCAGCTTTGGGCAGTACTTTATTCCACTTTTGAGGGGAGGGTACTGAGTCAGGATCCCAGCTCTCCCTCAGCTGGAATGGGAAATGGGCGGCACAGTGGTTAGCACAGCTGCCTCACAGCGCTAGAGACGCGGGTTCAATTCCCGACTTGGGTCACTGTGTGGAGTTTGCACATTCTCCCCGTGTCTGCGTGGGTTTCCTCCGGGTGCTCCAGTTTCCTCCCACAGTCTGAAAGACGTGCTGGTTAGGGGCACTGATCCAAACAGGTACCGGAGTGTGGCGACT